>NC_074697.1:24717879-24963877 GCF_029448725.1 Salvelinus fontinalis
CTGCTCCCACACAGCCTAACGCCTCCTCTGCTCCCACACAGCCTAACGCCTCCTCTGCTCCCACACAGCCTAACGCCTCCCCTGCTCCCACACAGCCTCCTTCTCCCACACAGCCTCCTTCTGCTCCCACACAGCCTAACGCCTCCTCTGCTCCCACACAGCCTAACGCCTCCTTCTGCCCCCACACAGCCTAACGCCTCCTCTGCTCCCACACAGCCTCACACCTCCTTCTGCTCCCACACAGCCTAACGCCTCCTCTGCTCCCACACAGCCTAACGCCTCCTCTGCTCCCACACAGCCTCCTTCTGCTCCTTCACAGCCTAACGCCTCCTCTGCTCCCACACAGACTAACGCCTCCTCTGCTCCCACACAGCCTAACGCGTCCTCTGCTCCCACACAGCCTAAATCCTCCTTCTGCTCCCACACAGCCTCCTTCTGCTCCCACACAGCCTAACGCCTCCTCTGCTCCCACACAGCCTCCTTCTGCTCCCACACAGCCTAACGCCTCCTCTGCTCCCACACAGCCTCCTTCTGCTCCCACACAGCCTTACGCCTCCTCTGCTCCTTCACAGCCTAACGCCTCCTCTGCTCCCACACAGCCTAACGCCTCCTCTGCTCCCACACAGCCTAAATCCTCCTTCTGCTCCCACACAGCCTCCTTCTGCTCCCACACAGCCTAACGCCTCCTCTGCTCCCACACAGCCTAACGCCTCCTCTGCTCCCACACAGCCTAAATCCTCCTTCTGCTCCCACACAGCCTCCTTCTGCTCCCACACAGCCTAACGCCTCCTCTGCTCCCACACAGCCTAACGCCTCCTCTGCTCCCACACAGCCTCCTCTGCTCCCACACAGCCTAACGCCTCCTCTGCTCCTTCACAGCCTAACGCCTCCTCTGCTCCCACACAGCCTAACGCCTCCTCTGCTCCCACACAGCCTAAATCCTCCTTCTGCTCCCACACAGCCTCCTTCTGCTCCCACACAGCCTAACGCCTCCTCTGCTCCTTCACAGCCTAACGCCTCCTCTGCTCCCACACAGCCTAACGCCTCCTCTGCTCCCACACAGCCTCCTTCTGCTCCCACACAGCCTAACGCCTCATCTGCTCCTTCACAGCCTAACGCCTCCTCTCCTCCCACACAGCCTAACGCCTCCTCTGCTCCCACACAGCCTAACGCCTCCTCTGCTCCCACACGGCCTAACGCCTCCTCTGCTCCCACACAGCCTAACGCCTCCTCTGCTCCCACACAGCCTAACGCCTCCTCTGCTCCCACACAGCCTAACGCCTCCCCTGCTCCCACACAGCCTCCTTCTCCCACACAGCCTCCTTCTGCTCCCACACAGCCTAACGCCTCCTCTGCTCCCACACAGCCTAACGCCTCCTTCTGCCCCCACACAGCCTAACGCCTCCTCTGCTCCCACACAGCCTCACACCTCCTTCTGCTCCCACACAGCCTAACGCCTCCTCTGCTCCCACACAGCCTAACGCCTCCTCTGCTCCCACACAGCCTCCTTCTGCTCCTTCACAGCCTAACGCCTCCTCTGCTCCCACACAGACTAACGCCTCCTCTGCTCCCACACAGCCTAACGCGTCCTCTGCTCCCACACAGCCTAAATCCTCCTTCTGCTCCCACACAGCCTCCTTCTGCTCCCACACAGCCTAACGCCTCCTCTGCTCCCACACAGCCTCCTTCTGCTCCCACACAGCCTAACGCCTCCTCTGCTCCCACACAGCCTCCTTCTGCTCCCACACAGCCTAACGCCTCCTCTGCTCCTTCACAGCCTAACGCCTCCTCTGCTCCCACACAGCCTAACGCCTCCTCTGCTCCCACACAGCCTAAATCCTCCTTCTGCTCCCACACAGCCTCCTTCTGCTCCCAAACAGCCTAACGCCTCCTCTGCTCCCACACAGCCTAAGGCCTCCTCTGCTCCCACACAGCCTAAATCCTCCTTCTGCTCCCACACAGCCTCCTTCTGCTCCCACACAGCCTAACGCCTCCTCTGCTCCCACACAGCCTCCTCTGCTCCCACACAGCCTAACGCCTCCTCTGCTCCCACAAAGCCTAACGCCTCCTCTGCTCCCACACAGCCTAAATCCTCCTTCTCCTCCCACACAGCCTCCTTCTCCCACACAGCCTAACGCCTCCTCTTCTCCCACACAGCCCAACGCCTCCTCTGCTCCCACACAGCCTAACGCCTCCTCTGCTACCACACAGCCTAAATCCTCCTTCTGCTCCCACACAGCCTAACGCGTCCTCTGCTCCCACACAGCCTAAATCCTCCTTCTGCTCCCACACAGCCTAACGCCTCCTCTGCTCCCACACAGCCTCCTCTGCTCCCACACAGCCTAACACCTCCTCTGCTCCCACACAGCCTAACGCCTCCTCTGCTCCCACACAGCCTAAATCATCCTCCTGCTCCCACACAGCCTCCTTCTGCTCCCACACAGCCTAACGCCTCCTCTGCTCCTTCACAGCCTAACGCCTCCTCTGCTCCCACACAGCCTAACGCCTCCTCTGCTCCCACACAGCCTCCTTCTGCTCCCACACAGCCTAACGCCTCATCTGCTCCTTCACAGCCTAACGCCTCCTCTGCTCCCACACAGCCTAACGCCTCCTCTGCTCCCACACGGCCTAACGCCTCCTCTGCTCCCACACGGCCTAACGCCTCCTCTGCTCCCACACAGCCTAACGCCTCCTCTGCTCCCACACAGCCTAACGCCTCCTCTGCTCCCACACAGCCTAATGCCTCCTCTGCTCCTTCACAGCCTAACGCCTCCTCTGCTCCCACACAGCCTAACGCCTCCTCTGTTCCACACAGCCTAAATCCTCCTTCTGCTCCCACACAGCCTCCTTCTGCTCCCACACAGCCTAACGCCTCCTCTGCTCCCACACAGCCTAACGCCTCCTCTGCTCCCACACAGCCTAAATCCTCCTTCTGCTCCCACACAGCCTCCTTCTGCTCCCACACAGCCTAACGCCTCCTCTGCTCCCACACAGCCTCCTCTGCTCCCACACAGCCTAACGCCTCCTCTGCTCCCACAAAGCCTAACGCCTCCTCTGCTCCCACACAGCCTAAATCCTCCTTCTCCTCCCACACAGCCTCCTTCTCCCACACAGCCTAACGCCTCCTCTTCTCCCACACAGCCCAACGCCTCCTCTGCTCCCACACAGCCTAACGCCTCCTCTGCTACCACACAGCCTAAATCCTCCTTCTGCTCCCACACAGCCTAACGCGTCCTCTGCTCCCACACAGCCTAAATCCTCCTTCTGCTCCCACACAGCCTAACGCCTCCTCTGCTCCCACACAGCCTCCTCTGCTCCCACACAGCCTAACACCTCCTCTGCTCCCACACAGCCTAACGCCTCCTCTGCTCCCACACAGCCTAAATCATCCTCCTGCTCCCACACAGCCTCCTTCTGCTCCCACACAGCCTAACGCCTCCTCTGCTCCTTCACAGCCTAACGCCTCCTCTGCTCCCACACAGCCTAACGCCTCCTCTGCTCCCACACAGCCTAAATCCTCCTTCTTCTCCCACACAGCCTCCTTCTGCTCCCACACAGCCTAACGCCTCCTTTGCTTCCACACAGCCTCCTTCTGCTCCCACACAGCCTAACGCCTCATCTGCTCCTTCACAGCCTAACGCCTCCTCTGCTCCCACACAGCCTAACGCCTCCTCTGCTCCAACACAACCTAACGCCTCCTCTGTTCCCACACAGCCTAAATCCTCCTTCTTCTCCCACACAGCCTCCTTCTGCTCCCACACAGCCTAACGCCTCCTCTGCTCCCACTCAGCCTAACGCCTCCTCTGCTCCCACACAGCCTAACGCCTCCTCTGCTCCCACACAGCCTAACGCCTCCTCTGCTCCCACACAGCCTAAATCCTCCTTCTTCTCCCACACAGCCTCCTTCTGCTCCCACACAGCCTAACGCCTCCTCTGCTTCCACACAGCCTCCTTCTGCTCCCACACAGCCTAACGCCTCATCTGCTCCTTCACAGCCTAACGCCTCCTCTGCTCCCACACAGCCTAACGCCTCCTCTGCTCCCACACAACCTAACGCCTCCTCTGTTCCCACACAGCCTAAATCCTCCTTCTTCTCCCACACAGCCTCCTTCTGCTCCCACACAGCCTAACGCCTCCTCTGCTCCCACTCAGCCTAACGCCTCCTCTGCTCCCACACAGCCTAACGCCTCCTCTGCTCCCACACAGCCTAACGCCTCCTCTGCTCCCACACAGCCTAACTTCTCCTCTGCTCCCACACAGCCTCCTTCTGCTCCCACACAGCCTCCTTCTGCTCCCCACACAGCCTAACGCCTCCTCTACTCCCACACAGCCTAACGCCTCCTTCTGCCCCCACACAGCCTAACGCCTCCTCTGCTCCCACACAGCCTAACGCCTCCTTCTGCTCCCACACAGCCTAACGCCTCCTCTGCTCCCACACAGCCTCCTTCTGCTCCCACACAGCCTAACGCCTCCTCTGCTCTCACACATTCTAACGCCTCCTCTGCTCCCAAACAGCCTAACGCTTCCTCTGCTCCCACACAGCCTAACGCCTCCTCTGCTCCCACACAGCCTAATGCTTCCTCTGCTCCCACACAGCCTAACGCCTCCTCTGCTCCCACACAGCCTAAATCCTCCTTCTGCTCCCACACAGCCTCCTTCTGCTCCCACACAGCCTAACGCCTCCTCTGCTCCCACACAGCCTCCTTCTGCTCCCACACAGCCTAACGCCTCCTCTGCTCCTTCACAGCCTAACGCCTCCTCTGCTCCCACACAGCCTAACGCCTCCTCTGCTCCCACACAGCCTAACGCCTCCTCTGCTCCCACACAGCCTAAATCCTCCTTCTGCTCCCACACAGCCTCCTTCTGCTCCCACACAGCCTAACGCCTCCTCTGCTCCCACACAGCCTCCTTCTGCTCCCACACAGCCTAACGCCTCCTCTGCTCCTTCACAGCCTAACGCCTCCTCTGCTCCCACACAGCCTAACGCCTCCTCTGCTCCCACACAGCCTAACGCTTCCTCTGCTCCCACACAGCCTAACGCCTCCTCTGCTCCCACACAGCCTAAATCCTCCTTCTTCTCCCACACAGCCTCCTTCTGCTCCCACACAGCCTAACGCCTCCTCTGCTCCCACACAGCCTCCTTCTGCTCCCACACAGCCTAACGCCTCATCTGCTCCTTCACAGCCTAACGCCTCCTCTGCTCCCACACAGCCTAACGCCTCCTCTGCTCCCACACAGCCTAACGCCTCCTCTGTTCCCACACAGCCTAAATCCTCCTTCTTCTCCCACACAGCCTCCTTCTGCTCCCACACAGCCTAACGCCTCCTCTGCTCCCACTCAGCCTAACGCCTCCTCTGCTCCCACACAGCCTAACGCCTCCTCTGCTCCCACACAGCCTAACGCCTCCTCTGCTCCCACACAGCCTCCTTCTGCTCCCACACAGCCTCCTTCTGCTCCCCACACAGCCTAACGCCTCCTCTACTCCCACACAGCCTAACGCCTCCTTCTGCTCCCACACAGCCTAACGCCTTCTTCTGCTCCCACACAGCCTAACGCCTCCTCTGCTCCTACACAGCCTAACGCCTCCTCTTCTCCCACACAGCCTCCTTCTGCTCCCACACAGCCTAACGTCTCCTCTGCTCCCACACAGCCTAACGCCTCCTCTGCTCCCACACAGCCTAAATCCTCCTTCTCCTCCCACACAGCCTCCTTCTCCCACACAGCCTAACGCCTCCTCTTCTCCCACACAGCCCAACGCCTCCTCTGCTCCCACACAGCCTAACGCCTCCTCTGCTACCACACAGCCTAAATCCTCCTTCTGCTCCCACACAGCCTAACGCGTCCTCTGCTCCCACACAGCCTAAATCCTCCTTCTGCTCCCACACAGCCTAACGCCTCCTCTGCTCCCACACAGCCTCCTCTGCTCCCACACAGCCTAACACCTCCTCTGCTCCCACACAGCCTAACGCCTCCTCTGCTCCCACACAGCCTAAATCATCCTCCTGCTCCCACACAGCCTCCTTCTGCTCCCACACAGCCTAACGCCTCCTCTGCTCCTTCACAGCCTAACGCCTCCTCTGCTCCAACACAGCCTAACGCCTCCTCTGCTCCCACACAGCCTCCTTCTGCTCCCACACAGCCTAACGCCTCATCTGCTCCTTCACAGCCTAACGCCTCCTCTCCTCCCACACAGCCTAACGCCTCCTCTGCTCCCACACAGCCTAACGCCTCCTCTGCTCCCACACGGCCTAACGCCTCCTCTGCTCCCACACAGCCTAACGCCTCCTCTGCTCCCACACAGCCTAACGCCTCCTCTGCTCCCACACAGCCTAACGCCTCCCCTGCTCCCACACAGCCTCCTTCTCCCACACAGCCTCCTTCTGCTCCCACACAGCCTAACGCCTCCTCTGCTCCCACACAGCCTAACGCCTCCTTCTGCCCCCACACAGCCTAACGCCTCCTCTGCTCCCACACAGCCTCACACCTCCTTCTGCTCCCACACAGCCTAACGCCTCCTCTGCTCCCACACAGCCTAACGCCTCCTCTGCTCCCACACAGCCTCCTTCTGCTCCTTCACAGCCTAACGCCTCCTCTGCTCCCACACAGACTAACGCCTCCTCTGCTCCCACACAGCCTAACGCGTCCTCTGCTCCCACACAGCCTAAATCCTCCTTCTGCTCCCACACAGCCTCCTTCTGCTCCCACACAGCCTAACGCCTCCTCTGCTCCCACACAGCCTCCTTCTGCTCCCACACAGCCTAACGCCTCCTCTGCTCCCACACAGCCTCCTTCTGCTCCCACACAGCCTTACGCCTCCTCTGCTCCTTCACAGCCTAACGCCTCCTCTGCTCCCACACAGCCTAACGCCTCCTCTGTTCCACACAGCCTAAATCCTCCTTCTGCTCCCACACAGCCTCCTTCTGCTCCCACACAGCCTAACGCCTCCTCTGCTCCCACACAGCCTAACGCCTCCTCTGCTCCCACACAGCCTAAATCCTCCTTCTTCTCCCACACAGCCTCCTTCTGCTCCCACACAGCCTAACGCCTCCTCTGCTCCCACACAGCCTCCTCTGCTCCCACACAGCCTAACGCCTCCTCTGCTCCCACAAAGCCTAACGCCTCCTCTGCTCCCACACAGCCTAAATCCTCCTTCTCCTCCCACACAGCCTCCTTCTCCCACACAGCCTAACGCCTCCTCTTCTCCCACACAGCCCAACGCCTCCTCTGCTCCCACACAGCCTAACGCCTCCTCTGCTACCACACAGCCTAAATCCTCCTTCTGCTCCCACACAGCCTAACGCGTCCTCTGCTCCCACACAGCCTAAATCCTCCTTCTGCTCCCACACAGCCTAACGCCTCCTCTGCTCCCACACAGCCTCCTCTGCTCCCAAACAGCCTAACACCTCCTCTGCTCCCACACAGCCTAACGCCTCCTCTGCTCCCACACAGCCTAAATCATCCTCCTGCTCCCACACAGCCTCCTTCTGCTCCCACACAGCCTAACGCCTCCTCTGCTCCTTCACAGCCTAACGCCTCCTCTGCTCCCACACAGCCTAACGCCTCCTCTGCTCCCACACAGCCTCCTTCTGCTCCCACACAGCCTAACGCCTCATCTGCTCCTTCACAGCCTAACGCCTCCTCTCCTCCCACACAGCCTAACGCCTCCTCTGCTCCCACACAGCCTAACGCCTCCTCTGCTCCCACACGGCCTAACGCCTCCTCTGCTCCCACACAGCCTAACGCCTCCTCTGCTCCCACACAGCCTAACGCCTCCTCTGCTCCCACACAGCCTAACGCCTCCCCTGCTCCCACACAGCCTCCTTCTCCCACACAGCCTCCTTCTGCTCCCACACAGCCTAACGCCTCCTCTGCTCCCACACAGCCTAACGCCTCCTTCTGCCCCCACACAGCCTAACGCCTCCTCTGCTCCCACACAGCCTCACACCTCCTTCTGCTCCCACACAGCCTAACGCCTCCTCTGCTCCCACACAGCCTAACGCCTCCTCTGCTCCCACACAGCCTCCTTCTGCTCCTTCACAGCCTAACGCCTCCTCTGCTCCCACACAGACTAACGCCTCCTCTGCTCCCACACAGCCTAACGCGTCCTCTGCTCCCACACAGCCTAAATCCTCCTTCTGCTCCCACACAGCCTCCTTCTGCTCCCACACAGCCTAACGCCTCCTCTGCTCCCACACAGCCTCCTTCTGCTCCCACACAGCCTAACGCCTCCTCTGCTCCCACACAGCCTCCTTCTGCTCCCACACAGCCTAACGCCTCCTCTGCTCCTTCACAGCCTAACGCCTCCTCTGCTCCCACACAGCCTAACGCCTCCTCTGCTCCCACACAGCCTAAATCCTCCTTCTGCTCCCACACAGCCTCCTTCTGCTCCCACACAGCCTAACGCCTCCTCTGCTCCCACACAGCCTAACGCCTCCTCTGCTCCCACACAGCCTAAATCCTCCTTCTGCTCCCACACAGCCTCCTTCTGCTCCCACACAGCCTAACGCCTCCTCTGCTCCCACACAGCCTCCTCTGCTCCCACACAGCCTAACGCCTCCTCTGCTCCCACAAAGCCTAACGCATCCTCTGCTCCCACACAGCCTAAATCCTCCTTCTCCTCCCACACAGCCTCCTTCTCCCACACAGCCTAACGCCTCCTCTTCTCCCACACAGCCCAACGCCTCCTCTGCTCCCACACAGCCTAACGCCTCCTCTGCTACCACACAGCCTAAATCCTCCTTCTGCTCCCACACAGCCTAACGCGTCCTCTGCTCCCACACAGCCTAAATCCTCCTTCTGCTCCCACACAGCCTAACGCCTCCTCTGCTCCCACACAGCCTCCTCTGCTCCCACACAGCCTAACACCTCCTCTGCTCCCACACAGCCTAACGCCTCCTCTGCTCCCACACAGCCTAAATCATCCTCCTGCTCCCACACAGCCTCCTTCTGCTCCCACACAGCCTAACGCCTCCTCTGCTCCTTCACAGCCTAACGCCTCCTCTGCTCCCACACAGCCTAACGCCTCCTCTGCTCCCACACAGCCTCCTTATGCTCCCACACAGCCTAACGCCTCATCTGCTCCTTCACAGCCTAACGCCTCCTCTCCTCCCACACAGCCTAACGCCTCCTCTGCTCCCACACAGCCTAACGCCTCCTCTGCTCCCACACGGCCTAATGCCTCCTCTGCTCCCACACAGCCTAACGCCTCCTCTGCTCCCACACAGCCTAACGCCTCCTCTGCTCCCACACAGCCTAACGCCTCCCCTGCTCCCACACAGCCTCCTTCTCCCACACAGCCTCCTTCTGCTCCCACACAGCCTAACGCCTCCTCTGCTCCCACACAGCCTAACGCCTCCTTCTGCCCCCACACAGCCTAACGCCTCCTCTGCTCCCACACAGCCTCACACCTCCTTCTGCTCCCACACAGCCTAACGCCTCCTCTGCTCCCACACAGCCTAACGCCTCCTCTGCTCCCACACAGCCTCCTTCTGCTCCTTCACAGCCTAACGCCTCCTCTGCTCCCACACAGACTAACGCCTCCTCTGCTCCCACACAGCCTAACGCGTCCTCTGCTCCCACACAGCCTAAATCCTCCTTCTGCTCCCACACAGCCTCCTTCTGCTCCCACACAGCCTAACGCCTCCTCTGCTCCCACACAGCCTCCTTCTGCTCCCACACAGCCTAACGCCTCCTCTGCTCCCACACAGCCTCCTTCTGCTCCCACACAGCCTTACGCCTCCTCTGCTCCTTCACAGCCTAACGCCTCCTCTGCTCCCACACAGCCTAACGCCTCCTCTGTTCCACACAGCCTAAATCCTCCTTCTGCTCCCACACAGCCTCCTTCTGCTCCCACACAGCCTAACGCCTCCTCTGCTCCCACACAGCCTAACGCCTCCTCTGCTCCCACACAGCCTAAATCCTCCTTCTTCTCCCACACAGCCTCCTTCTGCTCCCACACAGCCTAACGCCTCCTCTGCTCCCACACAGCCTCCTCTGCTCCCACACAGCCTAACGCCTCCTCTGCTCCCACAAAGCCTAACGCCTCCTCTGCTCCCACACAGCCTAAATCCTCCTTCTCCTCCCACACAGCCTCCTTCTCCCACACAGCCTAACGCCTCCTCTTCTCCCACACAGCCCAACGCCTCCTCTGCTCCCACACAGCCTAACGCCTCCTCTGCTACCACACAGCCTAAATCCTCCTTCTGCTCCCACACAGCCTAACGCGTCCTCTGCTCCCACACAGCCTAAATCCTCCTTCTGCTCCCACACAGCCTAACGCCTCCTCTGCTCCCACACAGCCTCCTCTGCTCCCACACAGCCTAACACCTCCTCTGCTCCCACACAGCCTAACGCCTCCTCTGCTCCCACACAGCCTAAATCATCCTCCTGCTCCCACACAGCCTCCTTCTGCTCCCACACAGCCTAACGCCTCCTCTGCTCCTTCACAGCCTAACGCCTCCTCTGCTCCCACACAGCCTAACGCCTCCTCTGCTCCCACACAGCCTCCTTCTGCTCCCACACAGCCTAACGCCTCATCTGCTCCTTCACAGCCTAACGCCTCCTCTCCTCCCACACAGCCTAACGCCTCCTCTGCTCCCACACAGCCTAACGCCTCCTCTGCTCCCACACGGCCTAACGCCTCCTCTGCTCCCACACAGCCTAACGCCTCCTCTGCTCCCACACAGCCTAACGCCTCCTCTGCTCCCACACAGCCTAACGCCTCCCCTGCTCCCACACAGCCTCCTTCTCCCACACAGCCTCCTTCTGCTCCCACACAGCCTAACGCCTCCTCTGCTCCCACACAGCCTAACGCCTCCTTCTGCCCCCACACAGCCTAACGCCTCCTCTGCTCCCACACAGCCTCACACCTCCTTCTGCTCCCACACAGCCTAACGCCTCCTCTGCTCCCACACAGCCTAACGCCTCCTCTGCTCCCACACAGCCTCCTTCTGCTCCTTCACAGCCTAACGCCTCCTCTGCTCCCACACAGACTAACGCCTCCTCTGCTCCCACACAGCCTAACGCGTCCTCTGCTCCCACACAGCCTAAATCCTCCTTCTGCTCCCACACAGCCTCCTTCTGCTCCCACACAGCCTAACGCCTCCTCTGCTCCCACACAGCCTCCTTCTGCTCCCACACAGCCTAACGCCTCCTCTGCTCCCACACAGCCTCCTTCTGCTCCCACACAGCCTAACGCCTCCTCTGCTCCTTCACAGCCTAACGCCTCCTCTGCTCCCACACAGCCTAACGCCTCCTCTGCTCCCACACAGCCTAAATCCTCCTTCTGCTCCCACACAGCCTCCTTCTGCTCCCACACAGCCTAACGCCTCCTCTGCTCCCACACAGCCTAACGCCTCCTCTGCTCCCACACAGCCTAAATCCTCCTTCTGCTCCCACACAGCCTCCTTCTGCTCCCACACAGCCTAACGCCTCCTCTGCTCCCACACAGCCTCCTCTGCTCCCACACAGCCTAACGCCTCCTCTGCTCCCACAAAGCCTAACGCATCCTCTGCTCCCACACAGCCTAAATCCTCCTTCTCCTCCCACACAGCCTCCTTCTCCCACACAGCCTAACGCCTCCTCTTCTCCCACACAGCCCAACGCCTCCTCTGCTCCCACACAGCCTAACGCCTCCTCTGCTACCACACAGCCTAAATCCTCCTTCTGCTCCCACACAGCCTAACGCGTCCTCTGCTCCCACACAGCCTAAATCCTCCTTCTGCTCCCACACAGCCTAACGCCTCCTCTGCTCCCACACAGCCTCCTCTGCTCCCACACAGCCTAACACCTCCTCTGCTCCCACACAGCCTAACGCCTCCTCTGCTCCCACACAGCCTAAATCATCCTCCTGCTCCCACACAGCCTCCTTCTGCTCCCACACAGCCTAACGCCTCCTCTGCTCCTTCACAGCCTAACGCCTCCTCTGCTCCCACACAGCCTAACGCCTCCTCTGCTCCCACACAGCCTCCTTCTGCTCCCACACAGCCTAACGCCTCATCTGCTCCTTCACAGCCTAACGCCTCCTCTCCTCCCACACAGCCTAACGCCTCCTCTGCTCCCACACAGCCTAACGCCTCCTCTGCTCCCACACGGCCTAATGCCTCCTCTGCTCCCACACAGCCTAACGCCTCCTCTGCTCCCACACAGCCTAACGCCTCCTCTGCTCCCACACAGCCTAACGCCTCCCCTGCTCCCACACAGCCTCCTTCTCCCACACAGCCTCCTTCTGCTCCCACACAGCCTAACGCCTCCTCTGCTCCCACACAGCCTAACGCCTCCTTCTGCCCCCACACAGCCTAACGCCTCCTCTGCTCCCACACAGCCTCACACCTCCTTCTGCTCCCACACAGCCTAACGCCTCCTCTGCTCCCACACAGCCTAACGCCTCCTCTGCTCCCACACAGCCTCCTTCTGCTCCTTCACAGCCTAACGCCTCCTCTGCTCCCACACAGACTAACGCCTCCTCTGCTCCCACACAGCCTAACGCGTCCTCTGCTCCCACACAGCCTAAATCCTCCTTCTGCTCCCACACAGCCTCCTTCTGCTCCCACACAGCCTAACGCCTCCTCTGCTCCCACACAGCCTCCTTCTGCTCCCACACAGCCTAACGCCTCCTCTGCTCCCACACAGCCTCCTTCTGCTCCCACACAGCCTTACGCCTCCTCTGCTCCTTCACAGCCTAACGCCTCCTCTGCTCCCACACAGCCTAACGCCTCCTCTGCTCCCACACAGCCTAAATCCTCCTTCTGCTCCCACACAGCCTCCTTCTGCTCCCACACAGCCTAACGCCTCCTCTGCTCCCACACAGCCTAACGCCTCCTCTGCTCCCACACAGCCTAAATCCTCCTTCTGCTCCCACACAGCCTCCTTCTGCTCCCACACAGCCTAACGCCTCCTCTGCTCCCACACAGCCTAACGCCTCCTCTGCTCCCACACAGCCTCCTCTGCTCCCACACAGCCTAACGCCTCCTCTGCTCCTTCACAGCCTAACGCCTCCTCTGCTCCCACACAGCCTAACGCCTCCTCTGCTCCCACACAGCCTAAATCCTCCTTCTGCTCCCACACAGCCTCCTTCTGCTCCCACACAGCCTAACGCCTCCTCTGCTCCTTCACAGCCTAACGCCTCCTCTGCTCCCACACAGCCTAACGCCTCCTCTGCTCCCACACAGCCTCCTTCTGCTCCCACACAGCCTAACGCCTCATCTGCTCCTTCACAGCCTAACGCCTCCTCTCCTCCCACACAGCCTAACGCCTCCTCTGCTCCCACACAGCCTAACGCCTCCTCTGCTCCCACACGGCCTAACGCCTCCTCTGCTCCCACACAGCCTAACGCCTCCTCTGCTCCCACACAGCCTAACGCCTCCTCTGCTCCCACACAGCCTAACGCCTCCCCTGCTCCCACACAGCCTCCTTCTCCCACACAGCCTCCTTCTGCTCCCACACAGCCTAACGCCTCCTCTGCTCCCACACAGCCTAACGCCTCCTTCTGCCCCCACACAGCCTAACGCCTCCTCTGCTCCCACACAGCCTCACACCTCCTTCTGCTCCCACACAGCCTAACGCCTCCTCTGCTCCCACACAGCCTAACGCCTCCTCTGCTCCCACACAGCCTCCTTCTGCTCCTTCACAGCCTAACGCCTCCTCTGCTCCCACACAGACTAACGCCTCCTCTGCTCCCACACAGCCTAACGCGTCCTCTGCTCCCACACAGCCTAAATCCTCCTTCTGCTCCCACACAGCCTCCTTCTGCTCCCACACAGCCTAACGCCTCCTCTGCTCCCACACAGCCTCCTTCTGCTCCCACACAGCCTAACGCCTCCTCTGCTCCCACACAGCCTCCTTCTGCTCCCACACAGCCTAACGCCTCCTCTGCTCCTTCACAGCCTAACGCCTCCTCTGCTCCCACACAGCCTAACGCCTCCTCTGCTCCCACACAGCCTAAATCCTCCTTCTGCTCCCACACAGCCTCCTTCTGCTCCCAAACAGCCTAACGCCTCCTCTGCTCCCACACAGCCTAAGGCCTCCTCTGCTCCCACACAGCCTAAATCCTCCTTCTGCTCCCACACAGCCTCCTTCTGCTCCCACACAGCCTAACGCCTCCTCTGCTCCCACACAGCCTCCTCTGCTCCCACACAGCCTAACGCCTCCTCTGCTCCCACAAAGCCTAACGCCTCCTCTGCTCCCACACAGCCTAAATCCTCCTTCTCCTCCCACACAGCCTCCTTCTCCCACACAGCCTAACGCCTCCTCTTCTCCCACACAGCCCAACGCCTCCTCTGCTCCCACACAGCCTAACGCCTCCTCTGCTACCACACAGCCTAAATCCTCCTTCTGCTCCCACACAGCCTAACGCGTCCTCTGCTCCCACACAGCCTAAATCCTCCTTCTGCTCCCACACAGCCTAACGCCTCCTCTGCTCCCACACAGCCTCCTCTGCTCCCACACAGCCTAACACCTCCTCTGCTCCCACACAGCCTAACGCCTCCTCTGCTCCCACACAGCCTAAATCATCCTCCTGCTCCCACACAGCCTCCTTCTGCTCCCACACAGCCTAACGCCTCCTCTGCTCCTTCACAGCCTAACGCCTCCTCTGCTCCCACACAGCCTAACGCCTCCTCTGCTCCCACACAGCCTCCTTCTGCTCCCACACAGCCTAACGCCTCATCTGCTCCTTCACAGCCTAACGCCTCCTCTGCTCCCACACAGCCTAACGCCTCCTCTGCTCCCACACAGCCTAACGCCTCCTCTGCTCCCACACGGCCTAATGCCTCCTCTGCTCCCACACAGCCTAACGCCTCCTCTGCTCCCACACAGCCTAACGCCTCCTCTGCTCCCACACAGCCTAACGCCTCCCCTGCTCCCACACAGCCTCCTTCTCCCACACAGCCTCCTTCTGCTCCCACACAGCCTAACGCCTCCTCTGCTCCCACACAGCCTAACGCCTCCTTCTGCCCCCACACAGCCTAACGCCTCCTCTGCTCCCACACAGCCTCACACCTCCTTCTGCTCCCACACAGCCTAACGCCTCCTCTGCTCCCACACAGCCTAACGCCTCCTCTGCTCCCACACAGCCTCCTTCTGCTCCTTCACAGCCTAACGCCTCCTCTGCTCCCACACAGACTAACGCCTCCTCTGCTCCCACACAGCCTAACGCGTCCTCTGCTCCCACACAGCCTAAATCCTCCTTCTGCTCCCACACAGCCTCCTTCTGCTCCCACACAGCCTAACGCCTCCTCTGCTCCCACACAGCCTCCTTCTGCTCCCACACAGCCTAACGCCTCCTCTGCTCCCACACAGCCTCCTTCTGCTCCCACACAGCCTTACGCCTCCTCTGCTCCTTCACAGCCTAACGCCTCCTCTGCTCCCACACAGCCTAACGCCTCCTCTGCTCCCACACAGCCTAAATCCTCCTTCTGCTCCCACACAGCCTCCTTCTGCTCCCACACAGCCTAACGCCTCCTCTGCTCCCACACACCCTAACGCCTCCTCTGCTCCCACACAGCCTAAATCCTCCTTCTGCTCCCACACAGCCTCCTTCTGCTCCCACACAGCCTAACGCCTCCTCTGCTCCCACACAGCCTAACGCCTCCTCTGCTCCCACACAGCCTCCTTCTGCTCCCACACAGCCTAACGCCTCCTCTGCTCCTTCACAGCCTAACGCCTCCTCTGCTCCCACACAGCCTAACGCCTCCTCTGCTCCCACACAGCCTAACGCCTCCTCTGCTCCCACACAGCCTCCTTCTGCTCCCACACAGCCTCCTTCTGCTCCCACACAGCCTAAATCCTCCTTCTGCTCCCACACAGCCTAACGCCTCCTCTGCTCCCACACAGCCTAACGCCTCCTCTGCTCCCACACAGCCTAAATCCTCCTTCTGCTCCCACACAGCCTCCTTCTGCTCCCACACAGCCTAACGCCTCCTCTGCTCCTTCACAGCCTAACGCCTCCTCTGCTCCCACACAGCCTCCTTCTGCTCCCACACAGCCTAACGCCTCCTCTGCTCCCACACAGCCTCCTTCTGCTCCCACACAGCCTAACGCCTCCTCTGCTCCTTCACAGCCTAACGCCTCCTCTGCTCCCACACAGCCTAACGTCTCCTCTGCTCCCACACAGCCTAAATCCTCCTTCTGCTCCCACACAGCCTCCTTCTGCTCCCACACAGCCTAACGCCTCCTCTGCTCCCACACAGCCTAACGCCTCCTCTGCTCCCACACAGCCTAAATCCTCCTTCTGCTCCCACACAGCCTCCTTCTGCTCCCACACAGCCTAAATCCTCCTTCTGCTCCCACACAGCCTAACGCCTCCTCTGCTCCCACACAGCCTAACGCCTCCTCTGCTCCCACACAGCCTAAATCCTCCTTCTGCTCCCACACAGCCTCCTTCTGCTCCCACACAGCCTAACGCCTCCTCTGCTCCTTCACAGCCTAACGCCTCCTCTGCTCCCACACAGCCTCCTTCTGCTCCCACACAGCCTAACGCCTCCTCTGTTCCCACACAGCCTCCTTCTGCTCCCACACAGCCTAACGCCTCCTCTGCTCCTTCACAGCCTAACGCCTCCTCTGCTCCCACACAGCCTAACGTCTCCTCTGCTCCCACACAGCCTAAATCCTCCTTCTGCTCCCACACAGCCTCCTTCTGCTCCCACACAGCCTAACGCCTCCTCTGCTCCCACACAGCCTAACGCCTCCTCTGCTCCCACACAGCCTAAATCCTCCTTCTGCTCCCACACAGCCTAACGCCTCCTCTGCTCCTTCACAGCCTAACGCCTCCTCTCCTCCCACACAGCCTAACGCCTCCTCTGCTCCCACACAGCCTCCTTCTGCTCCCACACAGCCTAACGCCTCCTCTGCTCTCACACAGCCTAAATCCTCCTCTGCTCCCACACAGCCTAACGCTTCCTCTGCTCCCACACAGCCTAACGCCTCCTCTGCTCCCACACAGCCTAATGCTTCCTCTGCTCCCACACAGCCTAACGCCACCTCTGCTCCCACACAGCCTAAATCCTCCTTCTGCTCCCACACAGCCTCCTTCTGCTCCCACACAGCCTAACGCCTCCTCTGCTCCCACACAGCCTCCTTCTGCTCCCACACAGCCTAACGCCTCCTCTGCTCCTACACAGCCTAACGCCTCCTCTGCTCCCACACAGCCTAACGCCTCCTCTGCTCCCACACAGCCTAACGCCTCCTCTGCTCCCACACAGCCTAAATCCTCCTTCTGCTCCCACACAGCCTTCTTCTGCTCCCACACAGCCTAACGCCTCCTCTGCTCCCACACAGCCTCCTTCTGCTCCCACACAGCCTAACGCCTCCTCTGCTCCTTCACAGCCTAACGCCTCCTCTGCTCCCACACAGCCTAACGCTTCCTCTGCTCCCACACAGCCTAACGCCTCCTCTGCTCCCACACAGCCTAAATCCTCCTTCTTCTCCCACACAGCCTCCTTCTGCTCCCACACAGCCTAACGCCTCCTCTGCTCCCACACAGCCTCCTTCTGCTCCCACACAGCCTAACGCCTCATCTGCTCCTTCACAGCCTAACGCCTCCTCTGCTCCCACACAGCCTAACGCCTCCTCTGCTCCCACACAGCCTAACGCCTCCTTCTGCCCCCACACAGCCTAACTCCTCCTCTGCTCCCACACAGCCTCACACCTCCTTCTGCTCCCACACAGCCTAACGCCTCCTCTGCTCCCACACAGCCTAACGCCTCCTCTGCTCCCACACAGCCTCCTTCTGCTCCTTCACAGCCTAACGCCTCCTCTGCTCCCACACAGCCTAACGCCTCCTCTGCTCCCACACAGCCTAACGCGTCCTCTGCTCCCACACAGCCTAAATCCTCCTTCTGCTCCCACACAGCCTCCTTCTGCTCCCACACAGCCTAACGCCTCCTCTGCTCCCACACAGCCTCCTTCTGCTCCCACACAGCCTAACGCCTCCTCTGCTCCCACACAGCCTCCTTTTGCTCCCACACAGCCTATCGCCTCCTCTGCTCCTTCACAGCCTAACGCCTCCTCTGCTCCCACACAGACTAACGCCTCCTCTGCTCCCACACAGCCTAAATCCTCCTTCTGCTCCCACACAGCCTCCTTCTGCTCCCACACAGCCTAACGCCTCCTCTGCTCCCACACAGCCTAACGCCTCCTCAATTCTCCCACACAGCCTAAATCCTCCTTCTGCTCCCACACAGCCTAACGCCTCCTCTGCTCCTTCACAGCCTAACGCCTCCTCTTCTCCCACACAGCCTAACGCCTCCTCTGCTCCCACACAGCCTCCTTCTGCTCCCACAAAGCCTAACGCCTCCTCTGCTCTCACACAGCCTAAATCCTCCTCTGCTCCCACACAGCCTAACGCTTCCTCTGCTCCCACACAGCCTAACGCCTCCTCTGCTCCCACACAGCCTAATGCTTCCTCTGCTCCCACACAGCCTAACGCCTCCTCTGCTCCCACACAGCCTAAATCCTCCTTATGCTCCCACACAGCCTCCTTCTGCTCCCACACAGCCTAACGCCTCCTCTGCTCCCACACAGCCTCCTTCTGCTCCCACACAGCCTAACGCCTCCTCTGCTCCTTCACAGCCTAACGCCTCCTCTGCTCCCACACAGCCTAACGCCTCCTCTGCTCCCACACAGCCTAACGCCTCCTCTGCTCCCACACAGCCTAAATCCTCCTTCTGCTCCCACACAGCCTCCTTCTGCTCCCACACAGCCTAACGCCTCCTCTGCTCCCACACAGCCTCCTTCTGCTCCCACACAGCCTAACGCCTCATCTGCTCCTTCACAGCCTAACGCCTCCTCTGCTCCCACACAGCCTAACGCCTCCTTTGCTCCCACACAGCCTAACGCTTCCTCTGCTCCCACACAGCCTAACGCCTCCTCTGCTCCCACACAGCCTAAATCCTCCTTCTTCTCCCACACAGCCTCCTTCTGCTCCCACACAGCCTAACGCCTCCTCTGCTCCCACACAGCCTCCTTCTGCTCCCACACAGCCTAACGCCTCATCTGCTCCTTCACAGCCTAACGCCTCCTCTGCTCCCACACAGCCTAACGCCTCCTCTGCTCCCACACAGCCTAACGCCTCCTCTGTTCCCACACAGCCTAAATCCTCCTTCTTCTCCCACACAGCCTCCTTCTGCTCCCACACAGCCTAACGCCTCCTCTGCTCCCACTCAGCCTAACGCCTCCTCTGCTCCCACACAGCCTAACGCCTCCTCTGCTCCCACACAGCCTAACGCCTCCTCTGCTCCCACACAGCCTAACGCCTCCTCTGCTCCCACACAGCCTCCTTCTGCTCCCACACAGCCTCCTTCTGCTCCCCACACAGCCTAACGCCTCCTCTACTCCCACACAGCCTAACGCCTCCTTCTGCCCCCACACAGCCTAACGCCTCCTCTGCTCCCACACAGCCTAACGCCTCCTTCTGCTCCCACACAGCCTAACGCCTCCTCTGCTCCCACACAGCCTCCTTCTGCTCCCACACAGCCTAACGCCTCCTCTGCTCTCACACAGCCTAACGCCTCCTCTGCTCCCACACAGCCTAACGCTTCCTCTGCTCCCACACAGCCTAACGCCTCCTCTGCTCCCACACAGCCTAATGCTTCCTCTGCTCCCACACAGCCTAACGCCTCCTCTGTTCCCACACAGCCTAAATCCTCCTTCTGCTCCCACACAGCCTCCTTCTGCTCCCACACAGCCTAACGCCTCCTCTGCTCCCACACAGCCTCCTTCTGCTCCCACACAGCCTAACGCCTCCTCTGCTCCTTCACAGCCTAACGCCTCCTCTGCTCCCACACAGCCTAACGCCTCCTCTGCTCCCACACAGCCTAACGCCTCCTCTGCTCCCACACAGCCTAAATCCTCCTTCTGCTCCCACACAGCCTCCTTCTGCTCCCACACAGCCTAACGCCTCCTCTGCTCCCACACAGCCTCCTTCTGCTCCCACACAGCCTAACGCCTCCTCTGCTCCTTCACAGCCTAACGCCTCCTCTGCTCCCACACAGCCTAACGCCTCCTCTGCTCCCACACAGCCTAACGCTTCCTCTGCTCCCACACAGCCTAACGCCTCCTCTGCTCCCACACAGCCTAAATCCTTCTTCTTCTCCCACACAGCCTCCTTCTGCTCCCACACAGCCTAACGCCTCCTCTGCTCCCACACAGCCTCCTTCTGCTCCCACACAGCCTAACGCCTCATCTGCTCCTTCACAGCCTAACGCCTCCTCTGCTCCCACACAGCCTAACGCCTCCTCTGCTCCCACACAGCCTAACGCCTCCTCTGTTCCCACACAGCCTAAATCCTCCTTCTTCTCCCACACAGCCTCCTTCTGCTCCCACACAGCCTAACGCCTCCTCTGCTCCCACTCAGCCTAACGCCTCCTCTGCTCCCACACTGCCTAACGCCTCCTCTGCTCCCACACAGCCTAACGCCTCCTCTGCTCCCACACAGCCTCCTTCTGCTCCCACACAGCCTCCTTCTGCTCCCCACACAGCCTAACGCCTCCTCTACTCCCACACAGCCTAACGCCTCCTTCTGCTCCCACACAGCCTAACGCCTCCTTCTGCTCCCACACAGCCTAACGCCTCCTCTGCTCCTACACAGCCTAACGCCTCCTCTTCTCCCACACAGCCTCCTTCTGCTCCCACACAGCCTAACGTCTCCTCTGCTCCCACACAGCCTAACGCCTCCTCTGCTCCCACACAGCCTAAATCCTCCTTCTCCTCCCACACAGCCTCCTTCTCCCACACAGCCTAACGCCTCCTCTTCTCCCACACAGCCTAACGCCTCCTCTGCTCCCACACAGCCTAACGCCTCCTCTGCTACCACACAGCCTAAATCCTCCTTCTGCTCCCATACAGCCTAACGCGTCCTCTGCTCCCACACAGCCTAAATCCTCCTTCTGCTCCCACACAGCCTAACGCCTCCTCTGCTCCCACACAGCCTCCTCTGCTCCCACACAGCCTAACACCTCCTCTGCTCCCACACAGCCTAACGCCTCCTCTGCTCCCACACAGCCTAAATCATCCTCCTGCTCCCACACAGCCTCCTTCTGCTCCCACACAGCCTAACGCCTCCTCTGCTCCTTCACAGCCTAACGCCTCCTCTGCTCCCACACAGCCTACCGCCTCCTCTGCTCCCACACAGCCTCCTTCTGCTCCCACACAGCCTAACGCCTCATCTGCTCCTTCACAGCCTAACGCCTCCTCTCCTCCCACACAGCCTAACGCCTCCTCTGCTCCCACACAGCCTAACGCCTCCTCTGCTCCCACACGGCCTAACGCCTCCTCTGCTCCCACACAGCCTAACGCCTCCTCTGCTCCCACACAGCCTAACGCCTCCCCTGCTCCCACACAGCCTCCTTCTTCTCCCACACAGCCTCCTTCTGCTCCAACACAGCCTAACGCCTCGTCTGCTCCCACACAGCCTAATGCCTCCTTCTGCCCCCACACAGCCTAACGCCTCCTCTGCTCCCACACAGCCTAACGCCTCCTCTGCTCCCACACAGCCTAACGCCTCCTCTGCTCCCACACAGCCTAACGCCTCCTCTGCTCCCACACAGCCTCCTTCTGCTCCTTCACAGCCTAACGCCTCCTCTGCTCCCACACAGCCTAACGCCTCCTCTGCTCCCACACAGCCTAACGCGTCCTCTGCTCCCACACAGCCTAAATCCTCCTTCTGCTCCCACACAGCCTCCTTCTGCTCCCACACAGCCTAACGCCTCATCTGCTCCCACACAGCCTCCTTCTGCTCCCACACAGCCTAACGCCTCCTCTGCTCCCACACAGCCTCCTTCTGCTCCCACACAGCCTAACGCCTCCTCTGCTCCTTCACAGCCTAACGCCTCCTCTGCTCCCACACAGCCTAACGCCTCCTCTGCTCCCACACAGCCTAAATCCTCCTTCTGCTCCCACACAGCCTCCTTCTGCTCCCACACAGCCTAACGCCTCCTCTGCTCCCACACAGCCTAACGCCTCCTCTGCTCCCACACAGCCTAAATCCTCCTTCTGCTCCCACACAGCCTCCTTCTGCTCCCACACAGCCTAACGCCTCCTCTGCTCCCACACAGCCTCCTCTGCTCCCACACAGCCTAACGCCTCCTCTGCTCCCACAAAGCCTAACGCCTCCTCTGCTCCCACACAGCCTAAATCCTCCTTCTGCTCCCACACAGCCTCCTTCTGCTCCCACACAGCCTAACGCCTCCTCTGCTCCTTCACAGCCCAACGCCTCCTCTGCTCCCACACAGCCTAACGCCTCCTCTGCTCCCACACAGCCTCCTTCTGCTCCCACACAGCCTAACGCCTCCTCTGCTCCCACACAGCCTAACGCCTCCTCTGCTCCCACACAGCCTAAATCCTCCTTCTGCTCCCACACAGCCTCCTTCTGCTCCCACACAGCCTAACGCCTCATCTGCTCCTTCACAGCCTAACGCCTCCTCTCCTCCCACACAGCCTAACGCCTCCTCTGCTCCCACACAGCCTAACGCCACCTCTGCTCCCACACGGCCTAACGCCTCCTCTGCTCCCACACAGCCTAACGCCTCCTCTGCTCCCACACAGCCTAACGCCTCCCCTGCTCCCACACAGCCTCCTTCTTCTCCCACACAGCCTCCTTCTGCTCCCACACAGCCTAACGCCTCCTCTGCTCCCACACAGCCTAACGCCTCCTTCTGCCCCCACACAGGATAACTCCTCCTCTGCTCCCACACAGCCTCACACCTCCTTCTGCTCCCACACAGCCTAACGCCTCCTCTGCTCCCACACAGCCTCCTTCTGCTCCTTCACAGCCTAACGCCTCCTCTGCTCCCACACAGCCTAACGCCTCCTCTGCTCCCACACAGCCTAACGCGTCCTCTGCTCCCACACAGCCTAAATCCTCCTTCTGCTCCCACACAGCCTCCTTCTGCTCCCACACAGCCTAACGCCTCCTCTGCTCCAACACAGCCTCCTTCTGCTCCCACACAGCCTAACGCCTCCTCTGCTCCCACACAGCCTCCTTCTGCTCCCACACAGCCTAACGCCTTCTCTGCTCCTTCACAGCCTAACGCCTCCTCTGCTCCCACACAGCCTAACGCCTCCTCTGCTCCCACACAGCCTAAATCCTCCTTCTGCTCCCACACAGCCTCCTTCTGCTCCCACACAGCCTAACGCCTCCTCTGCTCCCACACAGCCTAACGCCTCCTCTGCTCCCACACAGCCTAAATCCTCCTTCTGCTCCCACACAGCCTCCTTCTGCTCCCACACAGCCTAACGCCTCCTCTGCTCCCACACAGCCTCCTTCTGCTCCCACACAGCCTAACGCCTCCTCTGCTCCCACACAGCCTCCTTCTGCTCCCACACAGCCTAACGCCTCCTCTGCTCCCTCACAGCCTAACGCCTCCTCTGCTCCCACACAGCCTAACGCCTCCTCTGCTCCCACACAGCCTAAATCCTCCTTCTGCTCCCACACAGCCTCCTTCTGCTCCCACACAGCCTAACGCCTCCTCTGCTCCCACACAGCCTAACGCCTCCTCTGCTCCCACACAGCCTAATGCCTCCTCTGCTCCCACACAGCCTCCTTCTGCTCCCACACAGCCTCCTTCTTCTCCCACACAGCCTAACGCCTCCTCTGCTCCCACACAGCCTAACGCCTCCTTCTGCTCCCACACAGCCTAACGCCTCCTCTGCTCCCACACAGCCTAACGCCTCCTCTGCTCCCACACAGCCTAACGCCTGCTCTGCTCCCACACAGCCTAACGCCTCCTTCTGCCCCCACACAGCCTAACGCCTCCTTCTGCCCCCACACAGCCTAAATCCTCCTTCTGCTCCCACACAGCCTCCTTTTGCTCCCACACTTCCTATGCCTCACAGTCCTGTGTCTGCGCCTCCTAGGGACTGGGCGAGCACAAGCGTAACGTCTGCGTCTGGGCGTTATGATGATAGATGATATTTCAAACTACACAGATTGAGTGGCTGAACCCGCGCCATGCACGCCTCCAACTCAATCATCAAGTTTGCGGACGACACTACAGTGGTAGGCTTGATTACCAACAACGACGAGACAGCCTACAGGGAGGAGGGCCCTCGGAGTGTGGGGTCAGGAAAATAACCTCACACTCAACGTCAACAAAACAAAGGAGATGATTGTGGACTTCAGGAAACAGCAGAGGGAGCACCCCCCTATCCACATCGACGGGACAGTAGTGGAGAGGGTAGTAAGTTTTAAGTTCCTCTGCGTACACATCACGGACAAACTGAATTGGTCCACCCACACAGACAGCGTTGTGAAGAAGGCGCAGCAGTGCCTCTTCAACCTCAGGAGGCTGAAGAAATTTGGCTTGTCACCAAAAGCACTCACAAACTTCTACAGAGGCACAATCGAGAGCATCCTGTCGGGCTGTATCACCACCTGGTACGGCAACTGCTACGCCCACAACCGTAAGGCTCTCCAGAGGGTAGTGAGGTCTGCACAACGCATCACTGGGGGCAAACTACCTGCCCTCCAGGACACCTACACCACCCGATGTCACAGGAAGGCCATAAAGATCATCAAGGACAACAACCACCCGAGCCACTGCCTGTTCACCCCGCTATCATCCAGAAGGCGAGGTCAGTACAGGTGCATCAAAGCAGGGACCGGGAGACTGAAAAACAGCTTGTGTCTCAAGGCCATCAGACTGTTAAACAGCCACCACTAACATCAAGTGGCTGCTGCTGTCACGTTCTGACCTTAGTTCTTTTGTTATTTCTTTGTTTTATGGTCAGGGCGTGAGTTGGGTGGGTTATCTAGGTTTGTTTTTCTATGTTGGGTTTTTCGTTTGGCCTGATATGGTTCTCAATCAGAGGCAGGTGTTAGTCGTTGTCTCTGATTGGGAACCATATTTAGGGAGCCTGTTTTCTATTGTGTTTTGTGGGTGGTTATTTTCCGTGTCAGTTTTTGTCCCACACGGAACTGTTTCGGTTTGTATTTTACGTATCGTTTATTATTTTGTTTCTGTGTTCGTTTGTATCATTAAAATATATTATGACCCACACCACGCTGCGCATTGGTCCTCCGATCCTTGTTACCCGTTACAGCCGTTACAGCTGCCAACATACTGACTCAACTCCAGCTCACTTTAATAATGGAAATTGATCAAAAATGTATCACTAGCCACTTTAAACAATGCCACTTCATATGATGTATATGTATATACTGTACTCTATATCATCTACTGCATCTTGCCATCTTTATGTAATACATGTATCACTAGCCACTTTAAACTATGCCACTTTTATGTTTATATAACCTACATTACTCATCTCATATGTATATACTGTACTCTATACCATCTACTGCATCTTGCCTATGCCATTCTGTACCATCACTCATTCATATATCTTTATGTACATATTCTTTATCCCTTTACACTTGTGTGTATAAGGTAGTAGTTGTGGAATTGTTAGGTTAGATTACTAGTTGGTTATTACTGCATTGTCGGAACTAGAAGCACAAGCATTTCGCTACACTCGCATTAACATCTGCTAACCATGTGTATGTGACAAATACAATTTGATTTGATTTATTTACAGTTTTCCGCGTCAGTGACATACGTCATCACATTCACATGATGCAACAACCAACAAAGCAAATCACTTGTGACTTCATCCCCATGGGACTATAAAAAGGGACTGCACGGCATCCCTCTGAATTCAGATGATATTTTGGAACGATCATGGATTCAATAGTTTTATACTAAATCAGAAGCATCAACAGTAGCGGCAAAGCTGCCACAGATGTGGTTCTACTGTGGTTCTACTCCCGCGCCATACTGAGAAGTTACACCCCAAAAGTCCCTTCAGTGACCAATGGGGGCTTCGGCCGGGCAATATTTGTCTGGCAGGCCAGCCTTGACAACAAGAGCGGTGGCAATCACCCATTGAAAATATGGTGGATTTCTCTATTTAGTTTTTTATTTTCTTTGCTTAAATTTTTTATTTCAAAAGTATATTTATTTGAATAAATAAATATATTTTAAAAAACTCTCATTATTCACGTCTGTATGTCTTTGTATATATTTGGGTAAATATTGTAAAACAAAATGTATTAAAGACATTTTTTATTTAATTATTCCATACATTACTGTGATACAAATTAAATATAACTTCAAAGAGATAAAAATTACATACTTAAAATGTGGAGGCTCAAAATACTCATTTTAAGAGAAACATGGTAACTCAATTACCTTGAAATTCCCCCTTTATGTAAGACATATTAGCTTGTTCTGTCACACCCTGATCTGTTTCACCCGTCTTTGTGATTGTCTCCACCCCATCCAGGCGTCGCCCATTTTCCCCATTATCCCTTGTGTATTTATACCTGTGTTCTCTGTTTGCCTGTTGCCAGTTCATCTTGTTTGTCAAGCTTACCAGCGTTTGTCCTGTCAGCTCCTGGTTTTTCCCCAGCCTCTTTTTCTCAACCTCCTGGTTTTTGACCCTTGCCTGTCCTGACCCTGAACCTACTGCCTGACCACTCTACCTGAGTCTGCCTGCCATCCTGTACCTTTGCCCCCATCTGGATTTCCGACCTCTGCCTGACCCTGCCTTTCTGTACCTTTGCCTATATTGCTCTAATAAACATTGTTACTTTGTTACGTCTGAATCTGGGTCTTACCAAAATAGCAACACTTGTGTATGTTTCATAGAAATATATATTTCATAGAAATACCCATATACAATTTTGAATGAGAAAAAGTGCAAAAATATATTAGTATCACATTGGTGTACATATGGTCCCGCAACATGTTCCCGCAATACACATTTCTGAATGTCAAGAAAGGTCTTTGAGGATAAGGAACTGCTTTTGCAAGGAGAACAGTGAACTCTGAAATCTGATAGTCAAAATATTGACACATTTTGAGAAGGTCTGAGTAATGAATTTGTTGTGCGCATGGGGATTTCTGTACTAATTAATTACTGATGTGTTGTTGTAGAATAATGGCTGAAGCAGGAACAACCCACACATGTATATAGCTCTAGAGGTATATTTATTTTACAGGCTACATAGCGTAATATTAGTCTGGTAAATATGTATCCAGTACTACAAGCGTGGGATGGCATTATTCTAAAAAACACGTAAATCCGTCCTTCATTGACAGCCTACTTAGTATGCGTAGATGAACCATGTCCCCACCTTGTGGACTAAATAATAATTGCATTACCATGCCGCAAGGGCATGGCTGAGCGTTTCTTGAATTATATTTATAACTAACCATAGTTAGTTAATCTGGGTCGTTTACAGTGGAGCAAATGAAGCATAGTGGGCAGAACAAGTAGGGAGATGAGGGGAAGACAAGCATGAGCTAGCGAGATCCTATTGGCGCGTTGTAGAACTATTTGCATATTTATGTCATGGAACGGCTCCTCTATGAAGTGCGCGTGTGCACAAACCAATTTCGACTGTGCACTGCTTGTAAACAACGCAATTTTTCAAAACTTTGGCAAAGCGTCAAGTCTATACAACTTGGTGCACTGTGTTCGTAACATATTCTAGTTTTGGGAGAATAAAAAAGTATTGAGGTCAGATGTTTATTAATCGATGAGAAAATGATTAGGTGTTGAGAAAACGTTCAAAACGGATGCTTCAGTTTTATATCCCCTGCGACGTGTCTGCGTTTCCTTTTGCAAGGGTGGAGACTTCGTTCTAACGCGTATAAACACAAATGAATCACGCAGCTGACCAAATTACGCAAAATATGACTTCTGGGTTAACAGAGATTAAATATAGTATATCCAGATGTGCTTGATAAAAGTTGTTATTAATCAAAACTGTAAGAACCCCAGAATCTAGCTAGTTTATTCATCAAGACAATCCTAAACTATGTTTCACTCACCAATGTTCCCGTCTTTGCCTTGTTGTTGCTGATGTAGTTCTTGTAGGCTTCATCAAGGAGAACATATATTTTAAAAGAGAAAACGTCACAAATCTTGAATCTTTTTGTTCAATTTTTATTCATACCTCCAATCTCTACTTCACATCTACCAGAAAGCCACTTTATCTTAGTCTCTATTAGGCAAAGTCATTGGCAAGTCAAAACCCACGCACAGCGCAGGTTTGATTCTCTTGTCAGTGTGTGTAGACTGCAGATATACACAACGTATACTTACAGTATACCATATATAAATCTAATTAAGAATCATTTTACAGATCAAAACAGGTCTAAAAAACAAACATTAGGTTTTTGAACTGAGCTACACCAGTAAGATAATGCCAAGACACACGTGTTAAAAGTGTGTTCAGTAGTCATTTGTTCAGTAGTCATTTTCAAGAAGGTTGGGACTGTAAGTTAGCCAGAGATTCAACAAGGCATATTTCCATTAATGTAGTCAGTGAAGAACACAATATATGCAGTGTTGAAGACAACATAATGGTGCTGTCAAGACATCTGGAGCCTTGGTTACAGAGCTTTAGAGCCAGAATAGCAATCATACAATCATACTTGCTAATGCCAAAATATGTGAGAGCGTGCGCAAAAAAAAAAAGAAGCTAATCAGATCTATGAGAGGTCATGAGTTATATTTTTTAGGTGATTGCTTGTAATGCTGAATAATATGATTGAATAGCCTGTGTTTTTTATGAATATTGTTACAATATGGTATAATAAATAGCTTGTTGCATTAACAAACATCAACCATACCCTTATAACTAGTTCATGTTTACTCATATGACACATAACATGCTATAATTCTGCATAACAGCTAATTCCATACTTATAAACTAGTTATAATGTTTTGTGGTATTGTCATGAATTTCAGAATTAGATGACTTTAAGTTAACATTTGGAATGAATGACAATTAATACACCCATCTTATGCAGACATTCTAGTTGCTAACATGAGAAACCCATGGGTATGTTACCGTGCTTCTTTCAGATTATTTGAAATGGTCCATTTCAATTACTGAAACATTTTTAGAAATCCAAGCAATTTTATAACTCTAAAAGTCCATACACTTAAAAAATAAACAAAGCATTTCAATCACATTTTCACATATGAAATATAATCACATATTTGAAACATAACCCCAGCATATCTTTCAGTATAATATAGCTTGATTGTGAAAGGGATTTCTATAAAACAGAAATATTTTCCAATCACTGTTATTCAGATCTTAAGATTTCCATAAATGACCAATAATACACGCTGCAGGAAAGCCAAGCCTAAAACATGCTCATTCAGTAACATCGGAAACCCAGAATTAGAATCCAGCCTATAGTCTGTCATGAGAGATCACTCATTCAGTAACTCACCAATGCAACGCCAGCACACATTAAAGCCGGGGAGTCAAACATACTCAACATACTTTAAAACTACTAAAACCAAATCGAAACTGTGTAAAAATCATATAATGGACTTACATTCATACAGTTTCTTGACTGTGTCCAGCTTGTTATCAATCACCGAAATTAAAGCTAGACAGTCAGAATAGAGGATTTTCTTTGTTGCACTTTTTGATTGCGAGTAAATACTGTAGAACACATTTTCAAAACGTCACTCCGGACCTCGTTCGTTGAGGCCCGAATGCGGCCCCCGAGGCAAAATTCGTTTGATGCCCCTGCATTAAAGAGATAGATATCCACTCCTTCACAGTTCACGCACAACCCACTCCTGTCCGGTCTAACCCTGAAATATTTAAGCGAGAACAGTCACTCACAAAATCATGTAACTACATCATCAAGTGAACAGAAATGTGTTGAAATGAAATTTCAATCAAAGTTACAGAGTAAGCATTCTATTATATTGGATACACATAATAATTTTTAGAATGCAAAAAGGGCTTCCGTTTCACTATAACATAAGGGCTGCAATACCACTGAATTTCTTTCATTCAACATTTGGAAGGTCTTTAAAGTGCAGTACTGTTTCTCTTTTTGGAAGTGATTTTATCACTGAGCTTATGCCGCAGCTAGGGGTTACACTTCAGACATTGCCTACCTGAGGTTACTCCAGCAGGTATTTACTTGTCTTTCAATAAATCAATGACAAATAGCTAATTGAAAATGAATGACATCTTCTGAAGGCTTTATCTACCCACTGTCATGGTTCAATTGAATTGTGTACAGATTCCAACACAAACACTGGACATGGAGAGTGGGGGTGTGTATATGATTTTGAATAAGCAGGGATGCAGGTTGTTGATATGGATAAGCAAAGAGGGTGTGTGTGTGTATGGTTGAGTCAAGCCACTTGGCATGGACACAGAGATGTCCATATGGGCTGATTGTAAACTGTTAGCCAGAGAGGCTAATGCAAGGCTGCATCCAAACGCATGGGCATTATAAAAGGCAGTTTGGCTACATGTGCCAGAAGTGAAATGTTGAGACACATCCATGTGTGGAATGATAGAAATGTCACACTGTATAAATTAACACATGTGCACACACACACGCACACAGAAACATACAGTACACTCAAGCACACATGCATACTAGACATGTCACAGACATATCTGGCAGCTTTTCTGAAGAAAACAGTTTTCTTTATAAATTATTGTACCCAGCTAGAGCTCTGATAACTTTCCTATATACATAAATAAACAATTAATATATGCTATGCGTATATATCTTGAAATATTCAATATTGAAATATACATATATATTTCAAATATATTTATATAATTATTTTCATCTTCAAACATTTTTAAGAGATATAGTCACAGTTTAGTAATAAAACACTTATGTCAGAACACAGGTCTCCCTAATTGTCTTGCTGCAGTATCCCTTTTTCAAGTACCAATGACTTCTTAGTCTGCATGCTGTCTTTTCCTACAGAAAAGACTACTGGTCAAGTTGTACTACATTCTTGGGTCTTATGGATCGGTACAAACTAATTTTGATAAATGTGCAACAAATGGAACTAATTAACACTGTGCATAAAACAAATCACCAGTAACTGATAAATAAAAGCTCTGTATTGTTGCCGTACTTTGAAAGTAGAAGTGACAGGCTAACTATCATTTATAAAAATGGATCAAAATACTGTTCCACAACTGATAAGTTGATAAGTCTGATGGACAATGAACTGCATTACCCAACTAGTAAAATAGTGGCAATACAACGTTAAGCTAATTCATAAACCTTCAAGAAGACTCTAAATTCCATAAATCCCTGTTGTTAACAGGAGATCCATTTGCCACCAAGCATGGATGTTTTGACACGCCACATTACATATCCTCTCTATCCCCAACAACATCCTGCAATCTCTTAACGTTTCTCTTTATTGAGTACCTGTGAGAAGGTATCCTCCTCCACCTAAGTCAATCATTATGCAAATTCCAACACAACAGCCTAGCTCTAGGTGATTAGGGAAACCAGCCCTGATGCACTGTTGAGCCTGGGGGAAAAACAAGGCAGTTGAGACATTTCAGTGGAAATGTGCTTGGACATACATATACTCTATAATATATATTTGCTGGTGATCCTGCTACTCTAGAGCATGATCTGTGGCCACGATCAGAGGAGTTCATAAAAGGGACACTGCAGCGCGGACCTGTAGGGGAGGATCGGTTTGGAACAGTCAAGGGAGTATAGAAAGTGTTGAGACTGTAGGTCCCCTTTCCTCGTCTATCTCTCCTCTTTTGTTTGTCTTTAGACACTCACAGAGCAGGAATGGAACCCCAGACAGACGCTCATTGAGAGGAGTTAAGATGAGGAGTAAAATCACATGCTGAGCTTTTTGTTGTCCTCCATTCCCCATGTGGCAATGGCTGACAGTACAATGTCCTTCCAACATTAAAAGACAAAGAAAAATAAGAGACAGAAGTGGCGTCAAGGTAAGCAGAGCTGTTGCCTTCCCACGATGCCTCAGTGCTGTGGGAACCCCACTGTTCAATTCCTGTCTGTGATAGGGGCACTTCCTGACTTGCGGGGTCATGACCTCTGTGAGCTGGGGGACGGCAGCCGGTAGGCGGTCCCTGTCACACTGGGGCCAGCTTGCCTGGCGGTCGGTTGGTCTCTTGTCTCTCTTTGTTTTGTTTGCATACTTATACACAAACAGTTCCTATATTGCACACCATGCCCTCATGGCCTAAGCTCGTATGTCAGTGGTAACGGCTTCTTTTCTCCTCAGCTTCTGAGCTGTAGTCCCTTAAGCCAATGCCCCTTTGAAGGTTCAGTAGAGAGTCTTTCATCTGTAGAGGAAAACAGAAAACATTAAAACCCTGCAAGTAACTATAATCATAGTTTCTTATGAGAAATATCTTTCACACTTTGTAACCCTGCAAGAAAACCTAGAGGATTTGATTCTTAGCCTTGTGTTAATGCTTGTAACTGTATCTGTCCTCTGTGTTCCCTACCTGGTCTGATAGTACCACTGTTCCCTACCTGGACTGATAGTACCTCTGTTCCCTACCTGGTCTAATAGTACCACTGTTCCCTACCTGGTCTGATAGTACCTCTGTTCCCTACCTGGTCTGATAGTACCACTGTTCCCTACCTGGACTGATAGTACCTCTGTTCCCTACCTGGTCTAATAGTACCTCTGTTCCCTACCTGGTCTAATAGTACCTCTGTTCCCTACCTGGTCTAATAGTACCTCTGTTCCTTACCTGGTCTGATAGTACCTCTGTTCCCTACCTGGTCTGATAGTACCACGGTTCCCTACCTGGTCTGATAGTACCACGGTTCCCTACCTGGTCTAATAGTACCACTGTTCCCTACCTGGTCTGATAGTACCACGGTTCCCTACCTGGTCTGATAGTACCACTGTTCCCTACCTGGTCTAATAGTACCACGGTTCCCTACCTGGTCTAATAGTACCTCTGTTCCCTACCTGGTCTGACAGTACCACTGTTCCCTACCTGGTCTGATAGTACCACTGTTCCCTACCTGGTCTGATAGTACCACGGTTCCCTACCTGGTCTAATAGTACCACTGTTCCCTACCTGGTCTGATAGTACCACGGTTCCCTACCTGGTCTGATAGTACCACTGTTCCCTACCTGGTCTAATAGTACCACGGTTCCCTACCTGGTCTAATAGTACCACTGTTCCCTACCTGGTCTAATAGTACCACTGTTCCCTACCTGGTCTAATAGTACCTCTGTTACCTACCTGGTCTAATAGTACCTCTGTTACCTACCTGGTCTAATAGTACCACTGTTCCCTACCTGGTCTGATAGTACCACTGTTCCCTACCTGGTCTGATAGTATCACTGTTCCCTACCTGGTCTAATAGTACCACTGTTCCCTACCTGGTCTGATAGTACCACTGTTCCCTACCTGGTCTGATAGTATCACTGTTCCCTACCTGGTCTAATAGTACCACTGTTCCCTACCTGGTCTAATAGTACCACTGAGGATTTGATGATCTCTCTCCACTTCTGCAGCTCAGCGTCATGGTAAAGCTGTTGGGACTCCAGGAGCTGGGCCCACTCCATCTGCGTCTGGGGCAGTTTACTAGACAGAAATACACACATACTGTCAAACACACCCAGATGCCACACGTTTTTTGAGGTTGGGAAAACAGGATGAAGCCCATGTGGTTCATATTCATATTAAACTAAACAGGCATATGCAGTCTGGGTTTGACTAAGTACACAGTCATATCAATTCTAGTATTATGTAGACAATTGGCATAATGCCAAAAACCTATGGGTGGTTAGCGACTTAGCGTACCTTTCATGTATCCGCAGCCCTTGCCGGGTGGTAAAATGCTGTGCAGAATACTCCAGCATCGACAGCTTATAGAACAGCATCATGTTGAGGAACACCAGCAAAACCAGGCTGAAGGAGGAGAGGAAAACAGAAGAATGTAAGGGACAAAGGAAAGAAGATGAGTAATGAAAGCTACACAGCTGCTTTAGTCATTAACCTCTACAGGATCGGTGTCCTGACCTCGGGACGGTTGAGCTAATGTAGGCTAATGTGATTAGCATGAGGTTGTAAGAAACAAAAAAAATCCCAGGACATAGACATATCTGATATGTGCAGAAAGCTTAAATTCTTGTTAATCTAACTGCACTGTCCAATATACAGTAGCTATTACAGTGAAAGATTATCATGCTATTGTTTGAGGAGAGTGCACAATTATGAACTTGAAAAAGTATGAATAAACCAATTAGGCACATTTGGGCAGTCTTGACATAACATTTTGAATAGATATGCAATAGTTCATTGGATCAGTCTAAAACTTTGCACATACACTGCTGCCATCTAGTTGCCAAAGTCTAAATTGCACTTGGGCTAGAATAATTCATTATGGCCTATCTCTTACATTTCAAAGAAAAATACAAAAAAACATGTTTTTTTTCTTTGTATTATCTTTTACCAGATCTAATGTGTTATATTCTCTACATTAATTTCTCATTTCCACAAACTTCAAAGTGTTTCCTTTCAAATGGTATCAAGATTATGCATATCCTTGCTTCAGGTCCTGAGCCACAGGCAGTTAGATTTGGGTATGTAATTTCAGGCAAAATTTAAAAAAAGGGGCGGATCCTTAAGAGGTTTTAATGAACCAGTTACAATGAGGAAGGAGTACGTTTCCTGGTCAGGTCTAAGAGGTTTATCTTTAACCAGATGTACCTTAGACAGATCCTATGGCAAGCAATGAAAGGAGAGGAGAGGAGAGGAGAGGAGAGGAGAGGAGAGAGGAATCACATTCAGAAGACAAACAAAACAAACAAATGTTTAACACAGAATCAGATTTTTGATAACTACTAAAGATTTCAAAGAGAGTTGAACTGAAATGACTACACATGAAACACAAATGAATAAGATGGATCTGAAAGTGAGTGTGTATACTGCATGTGTGTGTGTGTGTATGAGTGTGTGTGAGATAGAGAGTGTACTCACACAAAGCTGATGATGAGCAGCAGTTTGGGCACGCTGTAGAGGGAGAAGCCTCCAGGAAGGTGCTCAGGCATGTGCCTGGTCTGAGTGGAATCTGAGGGGGGCAGACCAAACACGGACCAGGTCAACTAGATATATTTAACACAATTTGATGTGTGGAAATGTATAACAGTGTATGTAATGTATGTACCTTATGAAAGTGTATAAGAATCTACAGTGCATTAAGAGTTTATAAGAGTGTGTATTAGAGTATAAAAAATGTTAAAGAAAGTTAAAAAAATGTTTAAAAAAAAAGAAAAAAAAGTGTACCCCTGCCATCTGACCTGTCACGCCCGCATGTTTGATGCGGTGGATGACCTCATCATCGGTTGGCGTGGTGACGGGGCTGAGGAGGGCGTCGTCCAGGTGCTGGCTCCGTAGGTGGACCAGGGGTCTCTTCCTCCGCCTCACAGACGTCTTCACCCCCTTGACCTTGGGAGAAGGCCGGGTCGATCCCAAAACCACATCCTCCACCTTCGACAGCTCCAACTCTGACAGGGCACCACAGAAGCCGCTTTTACGTTCATACATTAGGATGGCTTCCGGTCATCAGATTAAATGTTGCTGGATATTTGGTGTGACAGACTTAACAGCTAGTAGAGGAACTTACCAAGATGGCGGAAGTTCTCGTCCAGCCCGCTCCAGAAGTTCTTCTCGATGAAGCCCTTCACTAATCCCCATGGCTGTTTTCTGTAACGCAGCTCAGTGGACACCCTAGGGACAAGGCATCCACTGGTTTAAGTTGAGGCAGCGTTTCTAAATGAACATGTAATAGTTTCAAGAGCCACATGTTATTACAACAGCTGCTATAAGGCCCTCCTCACCTTAACCGGCACTTGTTCTTGGCCACCCGTGTCAGCATGTAACGGTTGAGCGTGTAGAAGTAGTCGTGGTAAGGAACGTCGTGTGTGGTGACTTCAGCATCGATGATGTAGCACTCACTCTCATGGCTGGCCTTGTACAGTGTCTGCGTCTCTGTGACCGTGGCTGTCTTGGGGGCCAGCGGGTTGGACAGGGAGATGGTGTACATGATCTCTCTCGTCTGGTTCCCCGCTGCGTCGTCCTTCTTCCAGGGGTGAAACACTATATCTGTGTGGCGTTATATGGATACACGTTCGATCACTACATTGTCAAAGGACAACACCAATGGAAGAGACAATAATGTGATGCTAACGCCAACGGACAGAATGTCTGACTGACCTGAAAACCTGCGCTGCTCCATGAAGACGGTCATAAACTGGGATTCTGTGAAGAGGATGTCGTACATCTTGTCCACACTGAACTTGTAAACCTCATCGATGTACTGTCTCCCTTTAAGGTCATCGTGGAAGGCCTGCACCTCCCCTGCTGGAGAGCCATAGAGGGAAACACACACTAGATGAAGTGCCCTTGGGGACATAATATCATATGGAGACAGTATTACCAAGACTTAGCGGCATCACTGAAGAGCCTGTTTCATGCCATATATACAGTATATGCATCAAATCTGTTAATGGATGGAAGATTGAAGCCGTACCCTCATCGTGGGTTTCTGAGGAGTCGCTAAGTTCGGTGGGGATGTCTTCATTGTCGTTGAAGTCCAGGGAGGTCGAGGGCACCAGGCCGCTGGCCTCCAATAGGCTCTGCTCCAGCACCAGGGGCAAGGCCAGCAGCTCCCCGTCAGGGAGGCAGTCGATGTACTCCTCTGGAGGGAGGTCAAACTAGGACACACAGAGGGGGAGGAGGAGGGGGTTAGTCACTAGAAAGACACTGTAGGATACTTTAGTACATAGTTATGCGTAGGATTGCTCTGTGTTCATGTTTTGGTTATCAAATTACGAAACATTCCCCATATGCAAGTTATAGGCAGAATAACAAATGCATTTCCCACTCCATCAAAACAAATAACAGTAATTGATTTAACCTCTGACCTCTATTATGTCGCAGAGACTCACAGAGAGGGGCTCGCTGCTGATGGACGAGCTGATGGTGCTGTTGGTGATGATGCATTTCTTGTGTGTGGATGGTGGGCTGCCCTCGTGTTTGGCCTCCGCGCTGCTCTTAGACGAGTTGTCATTACTGATCTCATTCTCCTCGTTAGGGATCTCCTCACAGAACCTACACCATCACCGTGGGGGAACAGGGACCAGCTGGAGGTTAGGGTTAGGAGTTCTGGAGTGTTGCTGAGAGGGATGTGAAGCGGGGCTGAGAGGGTGGTGTGTATTTGTGTATGCTTCAGTAATAAGGCCAGCCTCTCATAATAACCCGACAGAAGATCAAGGGCATTTTAATCAACCATGGTAATTGATGAGGCATTGTTTATATCTGTATCTGGGAACCACACCCACCCCATGGTGTTGAAGTCGTCGTCAGGGGGAACGTAGTCCTCGTCGTCACTGGTCAGGCCTAGTTCGTTGCCATAGCACTGATGGACAAAGTGCCATAGCTCTTTGGGGCACAAGGGCTAGAGCACAGGGTTAGAGATGACACTCAGTACAGCAGAGACTTGGATTCAATGGAAAAGAAAAGTAACAATATACTGAACATGTAGATCTATTTGTGATGAGGTTAATGGAGGTTGCTGGCTTACTTTGTCCAGCAGTGCATTCTGCCACAACCTGAACATCATCATGTAGGTCCTGTCCCGCGCTCCAAATGAGGTGAAAAAGTGCTGTGAGGAGAGAATGGAAATAATTCAAAAATATGCTCTGAAATAAGGCGAAGGAGAAGGTTTGAGCTTCCCCTCAGTCAGTGAATGCCAAAAATTCAGTCCCTCTCCTGTCTTACCTTCTCACCATCTGTGGACACCTGGATGGCATTGGGGATGAGGCGGGCTGTCTTCTCCTTCGTCATGGTGCAGATGTCCTTCAGCCTCACTGTCAGCTGCACACACATGCAAGCAAAATAGTTTTTCCCCCAGCATTGCTTAATATTCAGATAAATATATCTGTTGAACTGTTCCTGACCCACATTAAGGAAATATATACTGTGATGCAAACCATAAAAATACAATCAATTCTATTTCAATACTGTAAACTAACCAACACCAGAGACATATAGATAAGATCAAAAGAATAGAAAGCCCCAGGCAGAGGCCCAGTGCGTACCAGCGTTTCCCAGCGGAAGATGTTGCTATAAAAACAGATCCAGTTTTCTGAGAGGTAGAGTCGGCCCTGCAGGAGAATGTCTCGTTGTAGGGCGCAGGAGTAATCTGCCAGCACAGGTCAGAGGTCAAATATCAGAGCCCAGGAAGAATACATCCACCCATCAAGGTCGGGGTTAATTCTATTTCATCATAGTCAATTCAAAAGATGAATTACCTGAATTGATAGTTTAAATGGAATTGACTCCAACCAGCCAATGCAAACGTGTCCAAAACCAAAAGATTTTCCTATATCCACCATATTGCTGACAGAATTGGTCATAGTTGCCTAGTATTTTGCGTTAGTAACTCACCCACGATGAGCCGCTCTGTGTCCGGTAGCTGCTTGAAGAGCTTCCTGAAGTCCTCATTACGCTGTTTGTATGTGGGGCTCAACACCTGGAGAGACGGAGAGCAACAATGATAACTTCTTGAGAGAGGGACGACTCACACGTACACATTCCTGAACACACGCACTCTATCTCACATATAAACACTGAACTGCCATGGACTGCATCCATTTTCACAAAGGCATTTTATACAAAAGCACGATCCCCTGTTGACATTAAGCCACTTCAAGACATTCAGTAAGCATGCTTTTGGGCATCGTGAGCATTCCTAATGTGAGTCACATTCCCAAGACAACAATATATAGTAACATCATTATACGAACACACACAATGCTGCTTTTTGTGGCGCAACAGTTAATATGTAGGACAGAGAGGGACAAAGACACAAATCAAATCTGTTCTGTTAGCAAACCCTTATGTAGCTATTGGTTTATCTTATAAAACATAGTCTGCGTCCATTGTCGGTGTAGATCATGAGAAGAAATGTTCTGTTCTCACACAGAGGAATTCATTCTCTCTTGTTACATTCTCAGGCATTAAGGTACATCTTATCTTGGGCCTGGATTCAGGCTTGTTTAAAGAGGGAAGTATTGCTGTGACCCACAGCCAGTGTGAGTGCAGGGGTGAGTGCTCTATGTGTCTGAGCTAGATGCTGTCTTTTAATAGGAACAGCTTCAGGAAACAATGCCTGCCAGTATGGTAACAAAATTCATCCCTTCGTGGGAAAAACCTCTCGCTGCTTCAATCTGAAGGAAAACATCAGACTGTTCACATTAACATCAACTAGCTACAGTACATGTTCTATACTCATATAACAAGAACAGCCCAGAATGGATAGACATAATCTGTTTCTGTTAAGCTATGAATGAAAACCACTGGTGCCTGTCAAGAAAACTTGATAAATTCGAGAACTTTGAAGGCTGGAAAAAGGCTGGATTATGAGTCGGACATATTTACAGTCTAGAAGTTTCACAGAAAGTACTCTCTATAACTGCCTAACATATCAAGAGTATTAGACCCCCCGTTTCACAACACAAGCCTGCCTATTCCCCTTAAACTACAGGCTTCTTACTTTGTCCAGGGAAAGGTTCCATGGGTACTATGGGAATGCAAATAGCTACTGACTCATGCCTTTCATTTCATTTGCTTTCCAAAATGTAATTGCGGGAGGGAACCACAGAGTTATGCTCTTGGAGCAGGTACAGTACACAAACTGCCCATTCCAACCTTCTCACCCCTCTTCCCTCCCTGCCGCTACCCCTCCTGGCATCAGCTCTCTAGGGGTAGGGTCAGTCACTTACTGCAGGGACCTCCTCTGACTCCCAGTCCTGGTCTTGGTGGTCCAAGGCAGCCCAGCCCCACTCCCAGCCAAACTCTCCCCGGGCCGGATTCTGTGGGAGCCACCCAGCCAGGGCTTTATCCAGCTCCACCTGCCAGTCTGACTCTAGTCCTCTGTGAGCCTCCTGAGCCTCCATATTCCACTCACTTCTCTCAGGCACATGGGCGGACACCTAAACCAGTGGTGCCCTCGTGGGGTCCTCAGAGTGGTGGATTTCAATGCGGGTGGTCCAGGTCTGCTGCAGACAAACAGACAGAGCTGTTGTTGTCCAGTGGTTGTTTCTTGGAGACTGCTGTGACTGACCCGGTTTGGGTGCTACTCCCTTTCAGTGTGAGAGCTGGACCCAGCTGACTGCTGCCACATGATTCCAGTCCTCTCTCCCTCTCCCTCTGTCTCTATCAAACACAGAGAGGAGCTGCGGCCGTTGGCCTCTAGTAACCCTGGCCACAAGTCTTTTATTATAATGGCAGCTCTGGCAGGCATGCAGTGTTACCCTGTCCAGATCCAGACGCCTCAGAGTGATTTGGTGAGCACAGCTCAGACACACCAGCAGCGAAAGCAAGAAAAATATCCTTGGTAAAGAGAAAAACACAGAGAAAGAGAGACTGTTTCCTAAGTGGAAAGAAGTGCAGTCCCGTCTCGCTGGCTGACAAGGTGATTGAGTTACAGAGGACAGATGTGCACACAACCTTCAGTTACTTCTACGCTGCGTGAAGAAAAACAAGTCCATTCATCTTGAGTGGTGTGGCACGGAGTCGCATGACAGCTCAGTCTAATGCAGTTGGAGTATTGCACCTCTGGGAGTATGTCCACTTCCCCTGTTGTTGACCATTCAGGTATTAGAAAGCAATTGCATGAGAGGCTTAACACATTTAGAGGTGTTACTATTACTAAACCCCCCCTGCATCCCTGTGACCTATTTCCCTACTCTCTACCCCCCACAACTCTCCTGTCCCTTAAGGTCAAGTAATGCACTCCTGAAACCAGATCCCTGTCAGTAACTACGATCAGACTAGATAGACAGGCACAGAGATTGGTTCTCGTCTGACTCTGAGCTGGGTAAAACAACCTATCAGCACAGTGGTGGGAGGTGGACACGACAACAGCAACAAAACAAAAACTGTGGCTACATTTGGCACTCCATTAGGCTCACTTGTGGTTGGAATTGTGCCCTGGAATTCCGCCACAAATTCCACACCTTTCCTGCTTACTCAATTTCCACAACCCCCCTCAACATCTAGCCAAATCAGTGAGGAGAAATAAGCTCCAGGAAACTGAAGCAAAATAATCCTCAGCACACTATTGAAAACAGTGCAGATCATTCACAGATCCCTCTCAGACGTGAACAGCTTTCGTCCTGTTGAAAATGCCTCTGCATCCCGTGAATAAGGTTTCATCAGACGTTTGCGAGCCATGCAAGTTCACTCTCTTCGAAAACTGCATCCAAGAAAAACAGTCAGATAATCGAGTAGTATCTGAATTAAAAGTTTTTCCAAGAGCTTTTCCTAAAAAGGAAAATGAAGACTAAAGCAAATGCAGAAGCTATTGATATGACTATCTCCCATCTTCTCCAGGTGACAATGTGACAAGTCCTAGGACAGTGTAGCTGCCAGGTGGTGATGGGGATATAGACAGTCCCCGAGGTGGCGGTTAATCATTAACCTGCTGGGTAAACAGGGAGAGATGTCGGAGACCGGCACAGTCAACCAGGGTGTGGCCCCATTCGTTTCAGGGCTGGTTTACTGTCTATCCCCACACAAACAATGAGGCCAGTCTCTCACCCCACTGTCCGTAGGTTGCTACAAAACCACTCTAGAGAGGAGTGACCAGGAAGGCGTATGCATGTGTATAGCTATTGTAAGTGGCACTGTCAAGGGAGTGTGCATGAATGTGTGTGTGAAGACTTTTGTCTCAATCTGAAACACACCTTTCTTTGACACTTTCCCTGCCAATGGTCTGTTGATGCTGGGAGGGTGGAGAGTCTGTTGATTAGAACCAGATGTGGGAACAGCTCAGCAGAGAGGTGCTGGCTGGTTTAGAAACACAGCCAAGCCAGGGTCGCTGACTATTCACCCTGTCCTGCATAAGACACACTGCTGTAAAACATATGTGTTAGGAGATCTACAGTGGTGTCCTTTGTGTGAGAATCTACCTCAGAGTAAACATGTCTCCCCCCCTTCTCTCTCTCTCTCATATGCAGGGGAGATAAACTAGAATGTTTTCATAGACCAGAGAGTATGAGGAGGCAGACATTTCACCTCACAAATCTCTAGGAGAAAAGCAGTCTCTTAAACCAGCCACTTTAGTCACTGTCGATACTATGAGCCACTACACTCGGTGTCTGGCAGACATTGATTTCCTTATTAATACCTCAACTGCCTGCGTAGGACCTGTACAGTTTCCATGAAAGCATTGCAACAGAGTCATTAGGAAAGTTGATACGGCAGGGTGGGGCCTGTTGTGTGTCTCTACTGGGCTTAGACCTCATATCAGGACGGTTGTGATGTAATCCCAGTAGGTTCAGTGCCATGGGAGAACATCACTGCCTCGTAGAGAAACACAGTGACTGCATGGCCCACCACATACCCTCAGGTATAGCACTGCATCAGACACATACTGATATACGTTTCAATGGTCCAGAACAGAGATTAGGCATAATTACATAGTTAATGCTTCTGGGAGCAACATCATGTCTAGATTGGCATTATGATGCTTTCCTTTAGTAACGGTAGAACAGTAGAGAAATGAAGGTGAGTAGCTAAAGGTGAGAGTATCAGAAAGCATTAGATGTGGACCATGTTTTTTCTCAACATTCTGGAGAATCCCCATTTCAGGTTTCACTATGCAACAATGCCCCACCAATAAATGAGTCCATAATGACAAAACGAACACATTTGAAGACGTAGGAGGACTGGAACATGCTAACCAGTCTCATGCTCCATTCCCCTGTCATTCAAGGCATTCAGGGCTGCTCCAGACACTGACCATGGTCCGTGGGTTTAGTATGATACACTGAGCAGACTTGTTACCACCTCGGGTGTATTCAGTAGCCGCAGACCGTTTTGCAATGGAAACTGTTTACCGTTTACTCTAGGAACAAAATGGAAGCAAACGGAACGAAACAGGGAGGGACATACAAGAATTCGTCCATTAGAAACTCTCGTTTTCGTTTACCTCAAAAAATAAACAACAAAAATGACAAAAAAACATGGCAAAACATTTTCCGTTTGGAGTAAACAGTTTCCGTTGGTGAAATTTTCGCAAAAGACGAAATGTTTTGCAACGGTCTCCGACTAATGAATACACCCCTGTTGCATCACCACCATCACAGCTCTGAGAAGCCTATAGTTCCCCTTCACACAGCAGCCATTTTGAAAACACTCTTTTTCCAGACACAACCACAATGTGGCCATGGCATTGTGTCATCTAACCACCATAGTGCTGCATATTGTGGCTTCGCTCTCAGGTGGAAACAACGTACTGATCAATCAAATCAATGAGGGATGAGGAGCAGACAAGTGGAAAGGGAGACCAGCCAAGCGATCCAAGAAAAAGGAATAAGCAGAGAGATATTTGAAAAGTTGCACAAGAATACAAGTCATGCTTACTCTCAGGATGTGTTGTCTTTCATGCTAGGGAAAGAGGGGGAATATATAGACACAAAGAACAACAAAAGAAAGGAATAAAACACCAGAACAAGGGAAAAGAAAATGGAGTCCCACAGAGACACCATAGGAGAAACCATGGCTTCATAATAACACCATATCTGGGTATCAAATCCTTTCTCACATAAAGATGGCCAACTGAGCCATCCAGTAGATTTACTTGGCAGTTTTAGAAGAATCATAACGAAAGGAACTCATTTCAGCCCCATTAGAATGTAGCAACCTTGTCTCTTAGTACACTGGCCGGCAACCTTGTTGTAATGGTCTTGGTGTTGGACTGAGATCACTGGATCAGGCTGTCACCATACTTTCGCTACAAGATGCCTCTGTCTGTCAAACATTTCATCTATGAATCACATCTGTAGTAAGGTATGGGAGTTTGCAACAAAATGGACACTTTTATTCATCCTCACAGGATTTGGTTCATTTATTATTCATCTGGGACATCAGTCATTTTTCTGATTAATTCAGCATGCCATCACACTGTCACCCTAGACTCTTAGAACTCTAAATCCCACTGGTTAGCATCCTGGGTAAGCCTGAGCTCCATATGAAAGTGACCTTTGGCATATACCCTTGTGTGATTCTAAACAGGGTCTAGGACCCTTCACCTCATAATCTCTCTCTCTCTCACACGCACACACACACACCTCTTAACACAAAGAGTAAGAAGAGGGGGAAACTTACATTGTACCAGCTCTGGCTCTTCTGTAGACAGCGAGGAGCAAAGCAGATAGGAGAGAACAAAGACAAGTGTAAGTCAATGAGACAAGGACACACCAATACTTGGCCACAGGGCTCAATATCATGAACACATAGAGGTCAAGGGACAATAAAAACCGACAGTGGGTATTTATAGAAGGTGTGAATGTCAACCTCTGGGTGGACACATCCTACCATGAATACAGGCCTCTGCTGCTATCCAACAGAGTTGTATCCCTTTGAGCTTGTCACATATTTTAGTTAGACTTTTCATCGATTTCTTGATTTCTGTGTTGTTTTTGGGCCTCACAAATATTCCTTTGCATGGATATTTGATAAGCAGATGGTAGATTGGGCTAGGGTTGTGTGTGGTACAATATATTTATCCTTGTTTCTAAGTGTTTAAATGATGTATTAATGATTTAGAGTTGCTTCTAAATGCTTGTGTATAGAGATGAATTGTGTACTGCTGTGTGTTGTATATTTTCTGACAGCAGAGGGCAGTATACACACTGTTATTGGCAGGACCATAACTCACCTGCTTCTGTTTTATGGGGCTATAAAGAGAGTGTAATACGTCTCACCATTGTGATCCGAGAGGGAGGCATGCTAGGGACCATCCAGTGGGTGAATAAAGGGCAGGATAATCAAGCACGATTTTAGCGGTAAATAAATGTCAGTTTGTGTCAAGTAGTAAATAGCAGGAGTAGAACAAAATGGCTTCCTCTTGACACCATAAAAAAACTTAACCAGACAACTGCAAATAATATGTTTGGTCATTTCAGTGACAACATACAAGAGGCATACTGGTGCGAGGCTACTATTGTCAATCAATACTTTGGAGATGTGAATGTAGATAATCCAATATTTCAGCTATCAGATAAGTGTGTAGTGTTTCCTGTCTGAGAGTTGTGAGGCCCCAGTCCTGTTCCTGGGCTTTGGGCTCTGACGTGGACAGGGCTAATCTCATCTGAAGGTGACAGAGGCGTGAGAGACGACTTAAGCCTTATGGTGTCTGCATAGTGTGTGTGTATGCGTGCCATTGTAAATGTGTTTTAGAGTTGGTGTAATTGCATGTTTGTAAGTGCATCTTTATAGCAAAAGTAAATGTGCATGCATGTCTAAATCACATGTTTGCTTCCCCACGAAGCACATGTGTGTCTGGGGATGTGTGTCAGCAGCACTACGAATCAGGTTAACACCCACTGATTAAGTGCACTGTGTAACAGAGAGAGCTTGTGTACGGCAGTAGTGTCTTGACCTGGATTCCCCTGAGGATCAGAAAGGCTTGGGACGGCTAGTTACTTTACACAACCAGGCCAGAGTCATCTATCTATCTATCTATCTATCTATCTATCTATCTATCTATCTATCTATCTATCTATCTATCTATCTATCTCTCACTCACTCACTCACTCACTCACTCACTCACTCACTCACTCACTCACTCACTCACTCACTCACTCTCTCACTCTCTCACTCTCTCACTCTCTCACTCTCTCACTCTCTCACTCTCTCACTCATTCACTCATTCACTCATTCACTCATTCACTCATTCACTCATTCACTCATTCACTCACTCATTCACTCATTCACTCACTCATTCATTCACTCACTCATTCACTCACTCATTCACTCACTCACTCACTCACTCACTCACTCACTAACTACCGGGCCAAACCAGAACTGGCCAGCGCTAGCTATAACCCAGACAAATCTATCAGGTATAACCCACATAGCTTCAATCAACACTAGAACAACAAAGTAGTTCTGATGAACAGAACTGAGAAGGCCTGATCAACCTAGTGGAACAGTAAATAAAGACTGTAGCACCAAGCCTAAAGAGTAATCTGATCTAAGTGCATACATTTTAGTACTTTTTCATACTGGTCCCCCATGGGAATCGAATCCACTACCGACTGCTAAATCCCACAATTCCACACCTACTAAAACACTCAACCAACCATGCTCTACCAACTGAGATGTTATATCAACGTTTTGACACATCACACATTGTACAAAAGGAGTGACACTTTAAGGAGGGAGGAGAGAGGAGAGGAGGAAGTTCTGGTCTGAGACAGGAAGTGGAGACAGCTAGGGGCGCAGACTGACATCACACCACAGGAGGCTGCTGAGAGGAGGACGGCTGTGCATTGCCACCTGTGCATCACACATCTACAGAGGATGGGAAGAGGTCGTCACTGGTCAAATCGGGCTAGGGGATCAATGGGCAAATTAAAGCAACAGGAAATGCTTACTTTAATCAGGTTAAGTCTGTCATACTGAAAGGAAATGAAAGAGAAAATGAAGAGTTAACCAACATGAAGGAAAGAGCTCAGAAACAAGAGAAGGGTAAAGGCTTTGTTTTTGATTTGCATGTCTACTAAGAGTACTAGGCTAAAACACTAAAATATCCAGGTTTGCGTACTTGTAGTGCCAAGACACACTATTGTCCTATCTAACTCTACTTTCATGATGTGTCCATGTCTCAGTGTTTTGGTCTGAGATGGGTCTTTATGCTGAGTCTCTATGTACTCTCTCCGTAGTGCTGCTTACTGTTTACAGTTCCATAAACAGCCTCATTGATTGATGACAGTGGGAGACTGAGCAGAGCCGTCATCACTGAAGCAGCCAGCCAATTAGTTGGTGTGGGACCGCCGGCCCAGGTCCTCTACAGAGAGGAGCCCCTCTCCCTGCCTGACTGTCTGTGTGTTTCTGGATTGCATTAGACTAGGGTGACAGAGCTCACGTTGCCTGGGAGACTGCACACAGTGCCAGGGTCATGTGACTCCTGCTGACCGCCGGCCGGGGCTCACGTGGGACCAGAGAGGGCTGGCACTCGGCCACACCACGGGCCTGAGGGGTGATGTCATCGACTGGGTGTGCTGTGAAATGGGACAGACACCGCCTGAACACCAACTCAACTGACCAAATGTCGCTTGGCTGCCATTAACACCATCCTGTCTGCCTGTCTCATAGTCCGTGACAAAGCTGAATGTAGCCGAATGCAGCGAATGTGCTGACGTGCATCAAAGGGTCCTTATATGAGAATGCTGTAACTAACCGGTGACACATGGCCTCTGCTGCTGTCTTGTCTGAGGAGAGGAGTGGTGTATTCTGGGCTTGCGTGGTGCGAGGCAGAGAAAAGGAGCTTCTGATGTAGAAAGCTCTAGGGTCATCAAAAAGTAATGTCACACAGGAGTGGTGGAAAGGGATGCCGAAGGGATTTTACAGTCTCCGCCTGCCACCATCCCTCTGCATTCAGGCACATACTCAGCATCTCAGAGATTAGGGTGCTCTTAGTTTAGACAAAACAACGAGCTATGTTGAAGTTTTAATGGACTTGGGGCAGGGGTTGGAGGAGATAGAACAGACTGAAGCACACTGAGACAAGCTGGGAGAGAGACGTGTCTGAAAGCCAGCAGCCCTGCAGGGAGTTAGATGAGAGGAAAGGTGGCAGGGTGGCAGAGGGGGTAGAGGAGAAGGTTATAGCAACATGGATACCATCTGCAGGGAGTGTGTTCAGATGGAAGAGGTGGGTGGAGGGGGCACAGGACAGCTCACAAGACATGGAGGTGGGGTGGGGTTAAAGAACAGAAAAGAGTAATGCTTACTTTGGAAAGTCGCTTGTGAGACTAGCATGCATCAGGAGAAGAACAAAGAAATCAGAAACAAAAAAAAAATGCAATATACAACAGCTGAAAGAACCCTTTTTTTTTTAAACAGTCAGTTTCAGATCACAGACATTTCATATGGCGGCAGCGAAAGTAAGAGAAAGCAGGCGCTCTGTGTCAAGAAGAAAGAATGAGAGAAGAGGAGAACACAATGACAACAAAAGCAACAGGTGTCTGACACCACAAGGACTGGGGAGCACTGTGAGCAGTGAGTGAATGGGAAAACGGATGAGAGGTGAGAGAGCCATTGCCGCCAACTACCACACTCCTTATCACTTCACAACAATAAGATTTTCAGAGGAGGAAAGTACTAAATATATCACCCAATATTCTCATGTTCATGTTTTGCTTAAGATGTACGCTGAGTTACCCACAGTCAAAGCTCCTGTCCTTCACTCCACTACCTTACTCTTCAATTCAGATTCTGATGAGCGAGAAGTGAGACTACAGCCTCTTGACCTGCCTACTACCCTCTGTCAGAACGAGCCTTGCAGAGTTGAGATAGCTGCAGTTAATGACTGGCTGACTGCTGCGATGGAGTGGGCTGATTGACTGAGTGCCCGGCCTGTGATTACAATGCTGCTCTGATAGGACCAGATGGATCCAGGGGATGGAGGGAGATAGGGATGTAGGGTGGGAAAAGGGATGGAGGGAGGGGAAAAGGGAGGGAGGGAGAAAGGGAGGGAGGTAGTAAGGGAAGAATACAGTGAATCTGTGGTATAAGCATCTTTCCTGATGATGATGGGTCCTTATCCACAATTGATGTGCTGAGGGTCTCGTTACTCAGTCTATGATTGGCCAATTGTACGAGAGTGACAGTTAGATCTGACCTATAGTTTGAGGATGGAAGTTGGACATTACCCTATCAGAGTCATAGCAGCTTTTATCAGGAGTACATTCTACCACTGTCAATTGGGGCTACATGAGGATGGCATGTTTGATCCAGTATGGTGTGCCGATGCGAAGGTATGATGGGGGTAAAATCACTATGGAATGGAAAATAAAAGCTGATAAAACCATGCCATTTCACAAGATATCACGATATCTCACTCCTTCTCGTTGACTATTTCTTACAGAACATGTTTTATGGAATGCAGGAAGACAATAAGACTTTACTGGCAACATTTGGAGGTTATCAAGACATTATGTCAGGGGTAAACAGTAAAAAAAAATATCTTATCACAAAACATCATTAATCCCCCTGTATCACCTCAGTGATCACCAAATAAATGTTGATTTCAGATTGTATTGGAAGTGATGTTCAGGAATGATACACATGTCTTGCTGAACTGAAGTGATAGGCCAGACTGACATGATTTATTTGTGAGTTATGAATGCACTGTATGATGAACTAGTCATTTTGAAAACGGCACTGTTGGTAGTCTATTTCAGACTATGACCTGTACTGTCTTGTAGTGTGATTGGTGGAAGAGGACTATGCCCCTGTACTGTGCTGTAGTGTAATTGGTGGAAGAGGACTATGATCATGTACTGTGCTGTAGTGTAATTGGTGGAAGAGGACTATGATCCTGTACTGTGCTGTAGTGCGATTGGTGGAAAGAGGACAATGATCTTGTACTGTAGTGTGGGTGGTGGAAAGAAGAGGGCCCTGAAACGGAGACGGTCCACCTGCGCTGTGAGGCTCACCTTGGAGTTCTTGCCTCCGCTGCGGGCGGACTGCAGAGAGTAGGTTCGCTGGACCACTTGCTCGGGGGTGGAGGGGGACTTATCAGAGGAGTGGTCCGAGTGGCCCTTCTCCACCATATTCTCACTAGGCTCCAGGCTCTGGGGCGTGGGCGAGCGCGAGCGTTTAGGACGCAGGACGGGCGAGCAAGCAGGCGTGCTCCTGTTCGAGTTACTGGCAGTGCTGGGGGTGAGAAAGAGAGAGGGGGAGTATTAATTCTACTTCTCTAAACTCTTTCATCACATCATGAAACTACATATTCTGCACTGTTTGAAAATGTAGGGACGGAGCAAAACCCATTAAAAAACAATGACACACATTACATGAATAACACAGGAGTAACTAATAGTACCACTCCACAGTTCATTTAAACACCTTATCTAAGTGTAAGCCACTTACTTTTACACTTATTTTACCAGGTAAGTTAAGTTGACTGAGAACACATTCTCATTTACAGCAACGACCTGTGGAATAGTTATATAGGAGAAGAAGGGGGATGAATGAGTCAATTGGAAGCTGGGGGTGATTGTGTGACCGTGATGGTATGACGGCCAGATTGGGAATTTAGCTAGGACACCGGGGTAAACACCCCTACTCTTATGATAAGTGCCATGGGATCTTTACTGACCACAGAAAGTCAGGTCAGCTGTTTAACGTCCCATCCAAAAGACTGCACCCTACACAGGGCAATATCCCCAATGACTGCCCTGTCCCCAATCACTGTGCCTCCTACTGGCCCTCTAACTTCCAGTAGCATCTGGTCTCCCATCAAGGGACCAACCAGGACAAACCAAGCTTAGCTTCAGAGGCAACCCAGCAATGGGATGCAGGGTGGTATGCTGCTGGCTAAATGTTAATGATGCTAATGTGTTGCCGTCCCACAGGCAATGCTAGGCCTACTAGTGTACCATGTAAAGACTGAGACGTATGATCCTATTCATCCCCAGAGTGAGTATTGAGGTTACATCATGGCAAATAGGCTTGAAAGCTACCCACTAACACAGTTAATAACAACAGCAGCTAGCCTACATAACCCACAGACCAACAACAACAGCAGCAGCAGCAGCTAGCCTACATAACCCACAGACAAACAACAGCAGCAGCAGCAGCTAGCCTACATAACCCACAGACCAACAACAGCAGCAGCAGCAGCTAGCCTACATAACCCACAGACCAACAACAGTAGCAGCAGCGGCAGCTAGCCTACATAACCCACAGACCAACAACAACAGCAGCAGCAGCAGCTAGCCTACATAACCCACAGACCAACAACAGCAGCAGCAGCAGCAGCAGCAGCTAGCCTACATAACCCACAGACCAACAACAGCAGCAGCAGCTAGCCTACATAACCCACAGACCAACAACAGCAGCAGCAGCTAGCCTACATAACCCACAGACCAACAACAGCAGCAGCAGCAGCTAGCCTACATAACCCACAGACCAACAACAACAGCAGCAGCAGCAGCAGCTAGCCTACATAACCCACAGACCAACAACAGCAGCAGCAGCAGCAGCTAGCCTACATAACCCACAGACCAACAACAACAGCAGCAGCAGCAGCAGCTAGCCTACATAACCCACAGACCAACAACAACAGCAGCAGCAGCTAGCACCAGAAAAAATAGCATAGTCAAAAACAGATGGCATACTCTACATGAGTCATGAGGATTAGTGAAAACCATAAGTCAGATAATGTATGTAATATCCCACTGCTGTATCTTTAAAGAGCCAGGAGAAACACTCACCCGGGGTGCACGTGTAAATACACACAGAAAAATTATACAGCAGTGGGATATACAGATTGGATAGAGGTAGAGAAATGTAGCGCTAATAGAAGAGGAGTGCAGAGGAGGATAGGAGAGGAGTGAAGGAGAGGAATAGGAGAGGAGTGAAGGAGAGGAGGAGGATAGGAGAGGAGTGAAGGAGAGGAGGAGGATAGGAGAGGAGTGAAGGAGAGGAGGAGGATAGGAGAGGAGTGAAGGAGAGGAGGAGGATAAGAGAGGATTGAAGGAGAGGAGGAGGATAGGAGAGGAGTGAAGGAGAGGAGGAGGATAGGAGAGGAGTGAAGGAGAGGAGGAGGATAAGAGAGGAGTGAATGAGAGGAGGAGGATAGGAGAGGAGTGAAGGAGAGGAGGATAGGAGAGGAGAGGAGTGAAGGAGAGGAGGAGGATAGGAGAGGAGTGAAGGAGAGGAGGAGGATAGGAGAGGAGTGAAGGAGAGGAGGAGGATAGGAGAGGAGTGACGGAGAGGATGAGGATAGGAGAGGAGTGAAGGAGAGGAGGAGGATAGGAGAGGAGTGAAGGAGAGGAGGAGGAGAGGAGTGAAGGAGAGGAGCAGGATAGGAGAGGAGTGAAGTAGAGGAGAAGGATAGGAGAGGAGTGAAGGAGAGGAGGAGGATAAGAGAGGAGTGAAGGAGAGGAGGAGAGGAGGAGGATAGGAGAGGAGTAAAGGAGAGGAGGAGGATAGGAGAGGAGTAAAGGAGAGGAGGAGGATAGGAGAGGAGTGAAGGAGAGGAGGATAGGAGAGGAGTGAGGGAGAGGAGGAGGATAGGAGAGGAGTAAAGGAGAGGAGGATAGGAGAGGAGTAAAGGAGAGGAGGAGGATAGGATAGGAGAGGAGTAAAGGAGAGGAGGATATGAGAGGAGTAAAGGAGAGGAGGAGGATAGGAGATGAGTGAAGGAGAGGAGGAGGATAGGATAGGAGAGGAGTAAAGGAGAGGAGGATAGGAGAGGAGTAAAGGAGAGGAGGAGGATAGGATAGGAGAGGAGTAAAGGAGAGGAGGATATGAGAGGAGTAAAGGAGAGGAGGAGGATAGGAGAGGAGTGAAGGAGAGGAGGATAGGAGAGGAGTGAGGGAGAGGAGGAGGATAGGAGAGGAGTAAAGGAGAGGAGGAGGATAGGAGATGAGTGAAGGAGAAGAGGAGGATATGAGAGGAGTAAAGGAGAGGTGAGGAAGAGAGGAAAGGAGGAGAGAAGGGAGGAGTGGTGCGAGGGACGCTTCCCTTCCTGAACCACAGGCCAACCTGTTTATTAGGTCCTGTCTCTTGAGACCAGCCTGCAAAGACAACGTCCCAAATGACACCCTACTGCCTTTAAAATCCACTGCTTTTGGTCAACGCTAGTGAACTGGGTGGGGAACTGGTTGGGGAACAGGGTGGGGATCCGGGTAGTGAACTGGGTGGATAACTAGGTGGGGAACTGGGTAGTGAACTGGGTGGATAACTAGGTGGGGAACTGGGTAGGGAACTAGGTGGGGAACTGGGTAGTGAACTAGGTGGGGAACTGGGTAGTGAACTAGGTGGGGGACTGGGTAGTGAACTGGGTGGATAACTAGGTGGGGAACTAGGTGGGGAACTGGGTAGTGAACTAGGTGGGGAACTGGGTAGTGAACTAGGTGGGGAACTGGGTAGTGAACTGGGTGGATAACTAGGTGGGGAACTAGGAAGTGAACTGGGTGGATAACTAGGTGGGGAACTGGGTAGTGAACTAGGTGGGGAACTGGGAAGTGAACTGGGTGGATAACTAGGTGGGGAACTGGGTAGTGAACTAGGTGGGGAACTGGGTGGGGAACTGGGTAGTTAACTGGGTGGTGCTGTGGGTAGTGAACTGGGTGGGGCTGGGTAGTGAACAGGCTGATCCTAACTGTCAGTGATCTCTGTGGCTGTGCTCTGCAATACCCAGAGCTGATCTCTCATCTAACTATTTGGATGGATGGATCATCAGCTCTGATAGAGTACATTGTGGTTACAAACAAATTATGTGGTGTTGTTATTTGATAAGGAAAAGTGTGTTTGTGTTTGCACAAATGTACTGCAGGTTTCAGGAGAACTGACTGTATGCACACGTACCTACTGCATAATACTTCAACATACAAGACAACGATGATTCAGAATATGTTTGAGCATTTGTGAGTATAGGCCTATGTACCTGTATAAGAAAATGTGTGTGTAACGGTATACAGTTGAAGTCGGAAGTTTACATACACTTAGGTTGGAGTCATTAAAACTTGTTTTTCAACCACTCCACAAATTTCTTGTTAACAAACTATAGTTTTGGCAAGTCGGTTAGTGTCTGAACCACAAGTAATTTTTCCAACAATTGTTTACAGACAGATTATTTCACTAATAATTCACTGTATCACAATTCCAGTGGTTCAGAAGTTAACATACACTAAGTTGACTGTGCCTTTAAACAGCTTGGAAAATTCCAGAAAATGATGTCATGGCTTTAGAAGCTTCTGATAGGATAATTGACATCATTTGAGTCAATTGGAGGTGTACCTGTGTATGTATTTCAAGGCCTACCTTCAAACTCAGTGCCTCTTTGCTTGACATCATGGGAAAATCAAAAGAAATCAGCCAAGACCTCAGAAAAAAATTTGTGGACCTCCACAAGTCTGGTTCATCCTTGGGAGAAATTTCCAAACGCCTGAAGGTACCACGTTCATCTGTACAAACAATAGTACGCAAGTATAAACACACAGCCGTCACACCACTCAGGAAGGAGACACGTTCTTTCTCCTAGAGATGAACGTACTTTGGTGCGAAAAGTGTAAATCAATCCCAGAGCAACAGCAAAGGACCTTGTGAAGATGCTGGAGGAAACAGGTTCAAAGTATCTATATCCACAGTAAAACAAGTCCTATATTGACATAAACTGAAAGACTGCTCAGCAAGGAAGAAGCCACTGCTACAAAACTGCCATAAAAAAGACTGCATCTGCACATGGGGACAAAGATCGTACTTTTTGGAGAAATGTCCTCTTGTCTGACGAAACAAAAATAGAACTGTTTGGCCATAATGACCATCGTTATGTTTGGAGGAAAAAGGGGGAAGCTTGCAAGCCAAAGAACACCATCCCAACCGTGAAGCACGGGGGTGGCAGCCTCATGTTGCGGGAGCGCATTGCTGCAGGAGGGACTGATGCACTTCACAAAATAGATGGCATCATGAGGGTGGAAAATTGTGGGGATATTTTGAAGCAACATCTCAAGACATCAGTCAGGAAGTTAAAGCTTGGTCGCAAATGGGTCTCCCAAATGGACAATGACCCCAAGCATACCTCCAAAGTTGTGGCAAAATGGCTTAAGGACAACAAAGTCAAGGTATTGGAGTGGCCATCACAAAGCCCTGACCTTAATCCTATAGAAAATTTGTGGCAGAACTGAAAAAGCGTGTGCGAGCAAGGAGGCCTACAAACCTGATTCAGTTACACCAGCTCTGTCAGGAGGAATGGGACAAAATTCATCCAACTTATTGTGGGAAGGCTACCCGAAACGTTTGACCCAAGTTAAACAATTTAAAGGCAATGCTACTAAATACTAATTGAGTGTATGTAAACTTCCTACCCACTGGGAATGTGATGAAAGAAATAAAAGCTGAAATAAATCATTCTCTCTACTGTTATTCTGACATTTCACATTCTTAAAATAAAGTGGTGATCCTAACTGACCTAAAACAAGGCATTTTTACTCGGATTAAATGTCAGGAATTGTGAAAAACTGAGTTTAAATGTACGTGGCTCAGGTGTATGTAAACTTCCGACTTCAACTGTATGTCAATGTATGCATGTAAAAGTGCACAGGATATATGAGTGTACAGGAAATGTCTCACAAGCGGCCCTCATAATATGTAGTGCTGTGGAATCAGCGAATAATGCAATGAGCTGGTACAAAGCAGAGGACACTGCTATTTCTCCTGCGTGCGAATCACTGTCTGAACCTAGAGACTGCCTGAGATACACACACACACACACACACACACACACACACACACACACACACACACACACACACACACACACACACACACACACACACACACACACACACACACACACACACACACACACACACACACACACACACACACACGCACCCACAGGGCACAGATGCACCTGGATGCACATTGACGCAGACACTGACACACATAAGCACACACACAGAACAGTTCTCATATGCCAGTGGGCTGTGTGAGCTGCCTCATCTTTCATGTCACATCCTGGCTCAGTTACTAACGATCTCACGCTCACCTGACTTTCATCAGATCCACAGAACCAGACAGAGTTATGATCAGAGCTGAGCACACAGGACACACCGTACTAGAACTACCCAGTCAGATATCTGCCAGTCATCATCATCACCATTAACTGTGGGTTTATAACCCCATTATGGCCAGTCTCACTCCATAAGTATAATGGCTCTGACTGACCACAGGGTCATAATGATCACAGGCCCTAACCTGACCTGCTGTCAGCTCTGTTCTCTGTCTTCTGATTGGATAGAAGCCTATGCACCTGTATTTCAAAACATTAATTATCAACCTAAGCCGACTAATATTGCATGCCTAGAGCCTAAATGCATTGAATGTGCGTCTGAAAAATGTTCAGAACAGTGCAGCCAGTTGTAATGAGCATTCAGTTGGATCACACATCCCTCAACATGATAAAGGCTGCGTCTCCATGGAAACCAACATCACTGCTTTTTGTCAGGGAGGAATTCTCGGCAGTGCTCTCCTCTTGAGATAAAACAAAACAATGGGAACATGGATAAATCCTCAGCATATGAATGGAGGTTTGATCAGCTCACTCCCAGTAATGTGTGTCTTTGCTTATTAGACAAGACTAGGTACACATGCTGCTAACATGTACAGTCAGACAAGAGCGTTATAGCCTTAGTCAAATGTTATTTGTCACATGCTTCGTTGACAACAGGTGTAGACTAACAGTGAAACGCTTACTTATGGGCCCTTCCCAACAATGCAGAATTAAAAAATAATAATAACATGAGGAATAAGTACACATGCTACAATGAGTTACTCTATGAACCAAACGTAACATGTGTGACAGGCCATTACACATTACTGTCAAGTAAATTGTCTCCCGTTTGTTCAGCATGAGAGGAGAGGACAAATGCATGGGCGGTAAGAATGGCATCCTACTGCAGAACAATAGAGACAGCTGTTTCAGGATGTTAGCCTATACCTGAAGCTGACCCAGAACAATAGAGACAGCGGTTTCAGGATGTTAGCCTATACCTGAAGCTGACCCAGAACAATAGAGACAGCTGTTTCAGGATGTTAACCTATACCTGAAGCTGACCCAGAACAATAGAGACAGCTGTTTCAGGATGTTAGCCTATACCTGAAGCTGACCCAGAACAATAGAGACAGCTGTTTCAGGATGTTAGCCTATACCTGAAGCTGACCCAGAACAATAGAGACAGCGGTTTCTGGATGTTAGCCTATACCTGAAGCTGACCCAGAACAATAGAGACAGCTGTTTCAGGATGTTAGCCTATACCTGAAGCTGACCCAGAACAATAGAGACAGCTGTTTCAGGATGTTAGCCTATACCTGAAGCTGACCCAGAACAATAGAGACAGCGGTTTCAGGATGTTAGCCTATACCTGAAGCTGACCCAGAACAATGACACAAAATATTAAAGTAGCTGCACAATTTGTATATTATGACTTGTAAGAGAAAATGATGTGGTTGTCATGACTAGTGAGAGACAATGCATGGCGGATTGTGGGTAAACAACTAAAAGCCTATCTGGCTTCTCGCCCCTACAAATGAAGCGCAACAAAGCACCGTCTATATGAATATTGCTATAGCAACTGTGACTAGAGAGAATTTCTTTAAATATTCATAATATGCTTCTATATATAATCTACTGGGCAGAGACAGGCCTTCTGTTGAGCTTGGCCTGTTAACTGGAAATAAGGGATTTGGAGGGGAAGGGAGAGACAACACTATCATGGCTGACTTTGATTGAGGACTGAGTAGAACTGGGTAACCTGCTAAATTAGTATAATATGCCAATCTGACATCTAATAACATCATTTGCATACAGTTTTGAAGCCTGGCCTCACAGCCATACAATACTTATTTCTGAGCCCCTCCAAGACGTATAAAAACCTACTACTAGTCTTATTACTTTAGACAGAAAGTAGGGAGGTTGGTCAGGGAGGATGTATGAGTGTTTACTGCGACCGTCTAGAAATCCAAAGGTTGCATGCTCGAGGCGAAGACAACTGTAGCATTTTAACTCTTCCCCTAACCCTAATTCTAACCTTAACCCATTTGACCTAACCTGCTGTATAATTTGTCGTTAGTTCACCTAACCACCAACATAAATTCTGCCCATAATTCTCCTTTATTGTTACTATGCAACTAGCAAACTGGCCTCAGAGAAAGACATATAATACTATACGTTCTCAAAGATGTATAATATGTTACTTCAAGCAATTCATATGCTGCTGTACGACCGGGTAAGACGTATGATACTGTACATTCTCTAATTTGTATGATATTTTTACATTCATAATGTAGTCTAAAGTAATGTAATATATCATACTAAACGTACGTACCAAATCCTACAAATTGCCCTGAGACCAGGTTGTGTGTGTAGCTACAGCAGGTCCCTAAGGCAGGGAAGCAGCTGGGCTCATCTGCATTACAGCACCAGAAACAATCAGTCCTGACTGTATTGTATGTAAGATAAGGTTGATAAGAACATGAACTGTACATACTGCAGCAGAACGACAAAACAATGCACTTGGACTGCACATGGAACACAGGTAGACCAAATATAAACCAAACAAGCAAATGATGGTCAAAGAAAGAACACTGAGCAATGAGATGCAGGGTGAAAAGCATTATAATGAGATTGGTACTCTACACATGCCCAGTGAGAAAAGCAAATCCGTCTGCTGGTGAAACTTTGTTGCTGTCTTTTTGTAATGTGCTCTAAATCTCTGGGCTCAGGCTATCCAAACGAGGAGGGCAATGCTTCGCTTCACAATGCACGGAGTTCCGGCCTGTTCCGAGGGGCCTTGTTCTCACTGACGCTTTTGCTGACCCTGGAAAATAACCATCTGGCAATGGACCTTGTGCTTCACCATGCTAAAAGTGCAGGGGTGGACCGAGCTCAACGGCAACACACGCACGCACACAAATCATGCATGACACAGCTTCAAACAGCACATACACACAACTAATACTAGCCTACACTTTCAGACACCACACTCAAACACATCCATGCAATAAACTCCATACAATAAACACACTACCCGCCCCACTCCCAACACCCCCCCCCCCCAACTACCTACAGAACTACAAGGCCACCATATCCAAGCCGATCGACGGTCTCAACTCCTCACCAGTCAATCATAGGCACAACAGCATCCTTAACATTGTTCACAAACATCCAGCTTCCGTTGGTTGCTGTGACGCACTCAAAAACCTCCATATCCTCATATAGAGAAAGGAGCAGCAAGGAGCTGTTCACCCAAGGCTCATCTGAGAGCTCCTTCTCCTCTCTCCCCGGGAGAGAACAGAACAGAATAGAGAGAAGAGCCCTGGGAGATTTCCTTCAGCAGGCTTAGGGCTCTGATCTCCTCCTGCCAGCGTGATCTCTTAATAACAAGCTAGATTACGTCCCTGTGACAACACCTGCCAAACGGGACAAGCGGATCGCTGGGCTGTTGACTGACACTCCCCTTCCACCCCCACCCATCTGCATATACAGCACTGGAATGCAGCACAAGTGTGTCTGTCTTTCTGCATGCAGACAGGCAGGCTGCTCTCTCCCTCCCTACTAACCTGGTAGCCATGTAGACCCAGCTCCGATGCGATCAGCCCCCTTTCAAGCCAAGGCTTCATTCAACCAGCGGGAGCCGCAGACGGGGGAAGGGAGGAGGGACAGAAGGATGAGGGGAAGGGGGGAGGATGGGTTCCGGAGCATGCCAGGAGGATGAGAGGAAGCAGAGAGAAGAGAGAGCACAGAGAGTTCCTTTTGGAGAGTGTAGAGGCTAGTCCACAGCCTATTTCTATCTCTCTGTGTCTAGCTATCTGAGGCTGCTCCCTCCCTCCCTTTTTCACTCACAGACTCCCCTCTCTCCTGTTCCCTGTGCGTTTGTCAGCTCTTCCTCTTGACTGGTGCGCCCTGTTCCCCATGCATTTGTCAGCGCTTCCTCTTGACTGGTGCGCCTGCTATGTCTGTATCCAAGCAAGGGTGTTCTCGACTCTCGCAATCACTAGTTTTATCTAATATTCACAGGCATACACAGGCTGATAGAGTAGAAGAGAGGGGAGAGGGACAGTGGCAGATAGAGTGAGGGACGGAGAGTGACAGTGGCGGAGAGAGTATGAGGGAGGGAACGTGACAGTGGCAGAGAGAGTGAGGGAGGGAGAGTGACAGTGGCGGAGAGAGTATGAGGGACGGAACGTGACAGTGGCAAAGTGAGGGAGGGAACGTGAGAGTGGCAGAGAGAGTGAGGGAGGGAGGGAGAGTGACAGTGGCAGAGAGAGAGTGTGAGGAAGGGAGAGTAACAGTGGTAGAGAGAGTGAGGGAGGGAGAGTGACAGTGGCAGAGAGAGTGTGAGGAAGGGAGAGTGACAGTGGTAGAGAGAGTGAGGGAGAGAGAGTGACAGTGGCAGAGAGAGTGTGAAGAAAGAAGAGGGAGAGAAAGACAAAGTGGTGGCTTCTACTTTGCATTCTGCCACTGCTTGGTGCTCTGAGCCTGCTGGCCACTCAATTATTCATGCTGTTCATGAATGAAGGGGCTGACATCACCGGCATTCAGGTCACTTTACATTCTGGCCTCTTCTGAATCATACAACCAATCCCCAGAAGACCCACTACACCCCAGAGCACACTGATATAAAATGTACAATACACATACAGTACAGTTCAGTCCACCCACCCATAACCACCTACAAACCCACCTAAACTCAGCAAAAAAAGAACTGTCCCTTTATCAGGACCCTGTCTTTCAAAGATAATTCGTAAAAATCCAAATAACTTCACAGATCTTCATTGTAAAGAGTTTAAACATGGTTTCCCATGCTTGTTCAATGAACCATCAACAATTAATGAACATGCACCTGTGGAACGGTCGTTAAGACACCAACAGCTTACAGATGGTAGGCAATTAAGGTCACAGTTATGAAAAGTTAGGACACTAAAGAGGCCTTTCTACTGACTCTGAAAAACACCAAAAGAAAGATGCCCGGGGTCCCTGCTCATCTGCGTGAATGTGCCTTAGGCATGCTGCAAGGAGGCATGAGGACTGCAGATGTGGCCAGGGCAAAAAATTACAATGTCCGTACTGTGAGACGCCTAAGACAGCGCTACAGGGAGACAGGATGGACAGCTGATCATCCTCGCAGTGGCAGACCACGTGTAACAACACCTGTACAGGATCGGTACATCCGAACATCACACCTGCGGGACAGGTACAGGATGGCAACAACAACTGCCTGAGTTACAACAGGAATGCACAATCCCTCCGTCAGTGCTCAGGCTGTCCGCAATAGGCTGAGAGAGGCAGGACTGAGGGCTTGTAGGCCTGTTCAAAGGCAGGTCCTCACCAGACATTACCGGCAATAACGTTGCCTATGGGCACAAACCCACTGTCGCTGGACCAGACAGGACCGGCAAAAAGTGCTCTTCACTGACGAGTCGCGGTTTTGTCTCACCAGGGGTGATGGTCGGATTCTCATTTATCGTCGAAGGAATGAGCATTACACCAAGGCCTGTACTCTGGAGCGGGATCGATTTGGAGGTGGAGGGTCCGTCATGGTCTAGGACGGTGTGTCACAGCATCATCGGACTGAGCTTGTTGTCATTGCAGGCAATCTCAACGCTGTGCGTTACAGGGAAGACATCCTCCTCCCTCATGTGCTACCCTTCCTGCAGGCTCATCCTGACATGACCCTCCAGCATGACAACGCCACCAGCCATACTGCACATTCTGTGTGTGATTTCCTGCAAGACAGGAATGTCAGTGTTCTGCCATGGCCAGCAAAGAGCCCGGATCTCAATCCCATTGAGCACATCTGGGACTTATTGGATCGGAGGGTGAGGGCTAGGGCCATTCCCCCAAGAAATGTCCTGGAACTTGCAGGTGCCTTGGTGGAAGAGTAGGGTAACATTTTACAGCAAAAACGGGCAAATCTGGTGCAGTCCATGAGGAGGAGATGCACTGCAGTACTTAATGCAGCTGGTGGCCACACCAGATACTGACTGTTACTTTTGATTTTGACCCCCTCTTTGTTCAGGGACACTTTATTCCATTTCTGTTAGTCACATGTCTGTGGAACTTGTTCAGTTTATGTCTCAGTTGTTGAATCTTGTTCTGCTCATACAAATATTTACACATGTTAAGTTTGCTGAAAATAAACGCAGTTGACAGTGAGAGAACGTTTATTTTTTTGCTGAGTTTACATACCAAGGTAAGAAAAGTAAGAACTAGGCCATTTCTAATTGTGAAATGTGTTTACATCAATAGGCAATACAAGCATCTCTTTCTATTCCCGTATACGTCTATTTACAAGGTGTGAAGTATACTGAACAAAAATACAAATGCAACAATTTTAACAATTTTACTGAGTTCCAGTTCACCTAAGGAAATCAGTCAATTGGAGAGGACGATCAGATGTCCGTCCTGTCTCCTTGTAAATTCATTAGGACCTAATCTATGGATTTCATATGATTGGGCAGGTTGCGTAGCCATGGGAGGGCCAGGGGGGCATAGGCCCACCCAGTTAGGAACCAGGCCCAGACAGAAATACTCAGTTTCATCAGCTGTCTGGGTGGCTGGTCTCAGACGATCCTACAGGTGAAAAACCCAGATGTGGAAGTCCTGGGCTGGCGTGGTTACACGTGGTCTGCGGTTGTGAGGCCGGTTGGACATACTGGCAAATTCTCTAAAACGACATTGGAGCGACTTATGGTAAAGAAATTAACATTCAACAGATCTGGTGGACATTCCTGCAGTCATCATGACAATTGCACGCTCCCTCAAAACTTGAGACATCTGTGGCATTGTGTTGTGTGACAAAACTGACATTTTAGAGTGGCCTTTTATTGTCCCCAGCACAAGGTGCACCTGTGTGATAATAATGCTGTTTAATCAGCTTCTTGATATGCCACACCTGTCAGGTGGATGGATTATCTTGGCAAAGGAGAAATGCTCCCTAACAGTGATGTAAACACATTTGTGCACAACATTTTAGAGAAATAAGCTTTTTGTGCATATAGAAAATGTCTGGGATATTTTATTTTAGCTCATGAAACATGGGACCAACACTTTACATGTTGCGTTTTTATTTTGTTCAGTATAATATTTCTATTTACACTTTCATCTCACAACATACAGTGGATTCAATATTTATAGTTTATTATTTATTTATAGTTGCCTCCAGCACCACCAATAGCTGGTGTAATGAAAACAGGAAACAATTAAATACTTGAGATATTACACTGGCGTATGGATCATAAATCTAATGGTCCAACTCCTACAGACCTTAAGCCATATGTCAATCTGCACTTCAAAGACGTTCGCATTTACACTTTTGTTATTAGTCATTCTGCTGCAGTGAAAAACGCTTGCTTGAGTTATTTTCACTGAACTTTGCATTTGAAGTTACCACTTTAAATACTGTCATCCTCATGACTCACTAAGAAACTGTAGTTTTAAGTTGGCAACAAGGTAATTTATCAGCCAATGCCACTTCAGGCCTACCTAGCTTCACATAGGCTACACAGGCTGCCCAATTCTGATATTTTTCCACTAATTGGTATTTTGACCAATCACATTAGATCTTTTCACAGCAGATATTTTTTAGAGATGATCTGATTAGTGAAAAAAAAAGATCAGATTGGGGTTCCTGTGTAAACATGGCCATAATTAATAACTCATTTACACAAATGAATATTACCCTTCATCAGGCTTTAGCTTCTTGCTGCCTCCGCAGGGCTGGACTTGAGTGGTTCCATCAAGATAGAGAGCATCTAAAAATACCACTGGCAAAGTTGTGATTTATACTTTTTTTCAAAACCTATTAAGGATGTGTATGCTGCCTGGATACACCATATCATTAAGTTCATCAGGTTGAGCGGAAAACTTCACCCACAGGTTCGCCCAAAAAGGCCTTATCCAAGGGGGTGGAACTCTTTGTCCAAAGTTGGGTCACTCACATAGCTTAAATGCTGATGGTTAGGTGTTTAATCCACTTTACATCTCATGCTCTTCCATTTGAAAGCTGCATATATCAAAAAGACCCATTTGTCAACTTTGTCTAGTACATACAGTAGTACATAGTACAGCATCAGACATACTGCAATGATACACCCAATATATGTGCCTTATGATTCAGTTTCATGTAAAGAAAACACCCCAAAAAATCCTGAGGTCTGGTGCTGGAAATAAATGACGCTGTGGGGGCTCTGGCTAGCGCTGTGGGACAAAGACTCATACCCAGCCCACAGCCCAGTCTCTCCCTGCCTGGATAAGCCTGCCTGGCCTCACACTAACCTACTTTTTTTTGCTCTCATTGTTGTGCACCCAGGGGAGACCCAGATGGCCCAACACTGAGAGAAACACTAAGGCATGACTGGGTAGTGTATGGGGTCCATAGGAGTAGCTAAATGGCTTGTTCTGCCCCAGGCCTGGTTTACTACTAGTGCCACACGGGTCAGTATTGTGTTCTTTTAGACGCTGTTCCAATGACCGCCCAATGTTGAGAGCCTCCGATCTGTCTTTCTGGGCCAAAAGACTGTTTACACTGTCACCATGACAACCCTGATGCGGCATTGCATAGCTGCATCAGAAGTGTCTGTCTCAGCCGGCGTTATTTGGCCATGTGGTTACCACGGCGACAAGCCATTTGTGTGTGTTGCCACCACTCTTGAAGTGGGAGACCAGAGAAAGACAGTGAGAGAGAAAGGGAGGGAGAGAGAGAAACAGAGAGGGGGTGGAGTTGGGGAGAATGGACCGCCTCACAATCAGATATTTATCCTGTCAATGGGTTTTGGTACATAGCCAGCAGCATACCACCCTGCATACCACTGCTGGCTTGCTTCTGAAGCTAAGCAGGGTTGGTCCTGGTCAGTCCCTGGATGGGAGACCAGATGCTGCTGGAAGTGGTGTTGGAGGGCCAGTAGGAGGCACTCTTTCCTCTGGTCTAAAAAATATCCCAATGCCCCAGGGCAGTGATTGGGGACACTGCCCTGTGTAGGGTGCCGTCTTTCGGATGGGACGTTAAACGGGTGTCCTGACTCTCTGAGGTCATTAAAGATCCCATGGAACTTATTGTAAGAGTAGGGGTGTTAACCCCGGTGTCCTGGCTAAATTCCCAATCTGACCCTCAAACCATCATGGTCACCTAATAATCCCCAGTTTGCAATTGGCTCATTCATCCCCCTCCTCTCCCCTGTAACTATTCCCCAGGTCGTTGCTGCAAATGAGATTGTGTTCTCAGTCAACTTACCTGGTAAAATAACGGTAAATAAATAAAATATTAGGATAGCACTCACACACTAGGTTATCTACTGGCATGGTGTTTTAAAGTGCACTTCGCTGAAAGCAGTGTTGCACAAGCTCCAATCTGAGAGTATCATCCCCTGAGCATGGATCAATGTGCTTTCCTCACGTTAGAACTCTGTCAAAACAGCACTTCTCCCCCTTACACTCAGCAGACAGGACATAGAAGATATTTAGTGAGTCCTGCTGAGACAATTCAGCAAAACTGTAGTGTGTGTGTGTGTGAATACAAGCCACAGTCTGATAGTGTTTTATACTAGACTATAAGTTAGATATGTATCACAGTGAAACTACCACTGTACATCCGTCCCTACTGCCCTGCTTTGAGAGCCACTTGGGGACAGAAAGACAGCGCGCTTGGGACTGCAGGGAGTTTGGGGGCAGGGTCACTGAGGGGTGACAGAGGGAGAGGAAACAGGCTGCCAACAGGACAAAGCCCTCCACAGGACACACGGCATGGCACCAACCGCCAACGGGACAGGGACAGGGCCATCTGTGGAGGATGTGGCAGAAGCAGGTCTCTGGGCATGGGGGTGGTGAGGAGGGTTGATTGTGACATGCAGGACTGACTGACTGGGAGAGAGGGGTATTTCTTTATTTGGGCCCCAACTTAATGCAGTACCCCTAGAAATCTGACCACTATAGGGAACCACTGTGAACAAGGCAATACTTCATGCACCTGTACACCCAGTTACTGTATTACAGAATGACTAGTCTGAGATTAGGGATTTTATCTAGAAAGAATCATACTAATACATCGAAATAACCTGATATGGATGAAACACAATTAACTATTTGAAATGCTGTAAATCTCTGAAAAACATTGAAAAGAGAAACACAATGCCTTCATAAAAGGGAAATTCAATTCAAATTTTGTGCTTTACAAAAACATGCAGAGTGGGGTTAGAAACAGCGAAATGTCCATTCTGCCTTTATCAGCAGGCCTATGACAAATCAAAACCTGACGTATTATTTTTTATCTGGGAGAGAAAATGATTATATTCCAACTGCTCCGTAAATCACCTGGTGCTCAAAGGTCTCTCTCTCATGTACGGCGGAAATATATGGAATTCAGGGAATGGGTTCTTTACTATGCTTTTAAAAAGCTTAATGGAAAAAAACTTTAATGTTCAGTCAACGTTCATTGAAAAAACAAGCGTACAGATGGAACCCTTCAGCGTGCACTTTCATTAGCTAGCCACCCGTTAGGCAGGAATGGCACGGACGCCGTGGACTGTGTACGCCTGGCTGCTCCTAAATAACACGGCTCACGGTACATTAATGACGAGGTGCAGGCCTCTGTGTGAATACAGGGAGTGTTAACACTGTAGACTAAATGCTCTCAGCTTCTGTTAACACTCAACTGCCCTGGCCTGACTCCATACTATACATCATTACAACAGGCTTGTTCAATAACCATTCAGCCTATATAAAGAAGAGCCGCTGCCTTTGGGTCAGTGTCCCCTGCTTTCTGATATATCTGTTTTCCTCGCACAGTAGTACTGGAAAGCTTGGATAGACACTTGTGAGAATATGATGCAGAAATGGCACTTAGTTTCACAGGCTGTGTCTTAGCCAGAATCCACCTCCACTTGAATGACATTCAATCCAATAATAACCCAAAGCTGAGATACAGACAGTCATCACCATCCCTTCTCCTCACACATAATCAACAGATATGGGCTGTACTATCCCCTTGCCAATGCCAGCAAACAAACACACAAGAGTATGTTAAAGCAAAATATGGCCAGCTAGTTATATGACTGTTGTTTTGCAGGTTTGTATTGATTATGATAGGATGCTAGGTGCATCTCTGAACACTTTAGAGATCGTTTCATTTGACCACAAATAGATAAAAGGAAGCTTAGAACCTAAAACATATCAACCTGTGTCAGATTATATTGCATTATATTGCTAGTCTGTGGTGCTTGTCTATGTCACATACTGTACATTAACAGCATCATGTTATTACGTTATCCTTGCACTAATAATGTTATGTATTACATCAGGGTGCTGGATATACAGGGAGAGCAGGGTTTTTTCTGGATCTAAAAGGGGCTGAAGTGTTGGGCGTGGCAGGGGGCATGGCAATGGACACGGTTGGCTGTTGGCGCGGCTGACTTTTAGAGAACATTTGAGGCCCCCATCGTACCTAATCTTTGAATTTAAGCCAATGTCCTGCAGTTCTACAAAAAAGTTCAAAGCGCATAGAGACATTTTTGCAGTTTTAAAGGTCAATTCCTGCAATTCTACACATTTTGCCATTGAGCTGAGAGAAAATGTTGCACTTTTAAAGCTATTTTCCTACATATTCTATGCATTCAGTCATGGCTAATGCTGTGTTATTTTGCTCAAACCTAATAACAAAATCAATACTGCTAAATTCATTGTTTTAGGAATTTTCTATTCTCCCAGACCGTCTAGCTTTTACTTTGGTGATTGTTAGTTCTCAAAGATTACAGTATACAAAAATATATGGCTACATGATCTTTTCCACATACTTTATATCTGGTTTTAGTCATTAAAGTTTACACTGAAAACTTTTTTCCATCCTGAAAATGAACTGTTTGGTAGAAATATCCCTGGAAAGCTCTGACCGTGCGGGAGGAAAGCTTATAAAGAATTGGAGATGACAACCGGCCGCTTCGAGAGAATACGGTGAATACACAGACAGAGAGACAGACAGAGAGAGAGTGAAAGAGATATTAACAGTCATCACCTACAGAGAGATGAACCTGGAGAAGAGTCCCTTAAGCAAGCTGGCCCTGGGGCTCTGTTCAAACACAAACAGACCCCACAGAGCCCCAGGACAGCACCACAATTAGAACCAACCAAATCATGAGAACACAAAAAGATAATTAATTGACACATTTGAATGAATGAACAAGAAGTATAATGCTATTTGGCTCTAAACAGAGAGGTGGGAACTGAGCTGCACTTCCTGACCTCCTGCCCAATGTATGATCATATTAGAGACACATATTTACCTCAGATTACACAGATCCACAAAACAAATCCAATTTTGATGAACTCCACAGTGCACCATCACAGCCGCAAGATTTGTGACCTGTTGCCACAAGAAAAGGGCAACCAGTGAAGAACAAACACCATTGTAAATACAACCCACATCTATGTTGATTTATTTTCCCCTTTTGCAGTTTAACTATTTGCACATCGTTACAACACTGTATATTGAAATGAACACGAGGGGAGACAGAGAGATGGTTTCAAGCACAGGGCGCAGCAAATTTTTATTTGTAAAGGACCACAGGAGGAGGCAGGTAGCTGGGTCCAGGGGCAGGCAGAAGGTCATACACAGGAGGAGGCAGGTAGCTGGGTCCAGGGGCAGGCAGAAGGTCATACACAGGAGGAGGCAGGTAGCTGGGTCCAGGGGCAGGCAGAAGGTCATACACAGGAGGAGGCAGGTAGCTGGGTCCAGGGGCAGGCAGAAGGTCATACACAGGAGGAGGCAGGTAGCTGGGTCCAGGGGCAGGCAGAAGGTCATACACAGGAGGCAGCAGGTAGCTGGGTCCAGGGGCAGGCAGAAGGTCATACACAGGAGGAGGCAGGTAGCTGGGTCCAGGGGCAGGCAGACGGTCATACACAGGAGGAGGCAGGTAGCTGGGTCCAGGGGCAGGCAGAAGGTCATACACAGGAGGAGGCAGGTAGCTAGGTCCAGGGGCAGGCAGACGGTCATACACAGGGGATCCAAAAAGGCAACAGTACAGGCAGGGAAAAGGCTATTCATGTCTTCCGGGAGATCAGGCAATATGTTGATAACAGGAAATACAATAGGCTAAAGTACAGGCCGGGAATAGGCAAAAGGCGTTGTTAGTGAGGAAGGCAAAAACTATCATACACAGGAGGATTAAATTACAGGAAAAACATAGCTCAGAATAGAAGTGTCACAAAACAAACAATACCTCACAATGATGGGGTGCAAAGAACTGAACTAAATAGTGTGTGATAATGACATACAGGTGTGTGAATAGGTGATCAGAATTCAGGTGATTGGGATCTGGAGAGTGAGCTGCATTCAGGGGATCTATGTGTTAGAGAGTGTGAGCTGGAAAGTGGGCTGGAGAGTGAGCTGCGTCCAGGGGATCTATGTGTTAGAGAGTGTGAGCTGGAAAGTGGGCTGGAGAGTGAGCTGCGTCCAGGGGATCTATGTGTTAGAGAGTGTGAGTTGGAAGCAGACGTTACATATATAGCCATAATATGACATTTGAAATGTCTCTATTCCTTTGGAACTCTTGTGAGTGTAATGTTTACTGTTGATTTGTGATTGTTTATTTCACTTTTGTTTGTTATGTATTTCACTTGTTTTGGCAATGTAAACATATGTTTCCCATGCCAATAAAGCCCTCTGAATTGCATTGAATTGAATTGAGAGAGAGACAGTAGGAACAGCAAAGCTCCAGTCCAGGGAGAACAATCATGTGTCTCACTCAGAGAGAGACAGAAAGAGAGACAGAAAGAGCGAGAGAGAGACAAGATTTTGTTCTGAAATTCTGGCAAACCCAGGCCTCTTTGCAGTTGTTCTTTTCATGGCAAGTGGAAAGAGAGAGAGTGTGTAAGTGTGTGTCTGTGTATGTGTTAAGGGATAGGGGAAATTGTCTAGCGTTTTGTCATGTGTTGGATGCTTCCATCGGAATCCTTACGAATAATACAAATTCAGCTTGCCACATAACAGTTACCATGGCACTGGCCTTACTGAATAATACACAGACATTTCATTTATAAGGGCCTTTCTTCATCCCTTACGGCTTTTAATTATGTATCAACATCTTGGTGCAGCCCGGTTGGGGAGCCTCCATTGTTATGTCACTGAAAATAACCCTGCAGAAAATGTCCCTGTAGGAAGACAGGGCAGCACTGTATAATAGATTACTGCTGTGTGTGTGTGTGTGTGTGTGTGTGTAGTGTGTGTGTGTGTGTGTGTGTGTGTGTGTGTGTGTGTACAGACAAACACTGCAGTCCGCTCTGAGTGCGAGTGTTTGGTCCACATGATAAAGGAACTGCCTTTACAGTATCAACCACCAGTAGGCTAACAGTCAGACACGTGCAGTGTGAGTTCCATCCCCTGGTTCGGGGAAGGGTTAAAGTTAGGGTTAGGGGAAGGGTTAAAGTTAGGCTTAGGTGAAGGGTTAAAGTTAGGCTTAGGTGAAGGGTTAAAGTTAGGGTTAGGCGAAGGGTTAAAGCTAGGGTTAGGCGAAGGGTTAAAGTTAGGGTTAGGCGAAGGGTTAAAGTTAGGGTTAGGCGAAGGGTTAAAGCTAGGGTTAGGCGAAGGGTTAAAGTTAGGGTTAGGCGAAGGGTTAAAGTTAGGGTTAGGCGAAGGGTTAAAGTTAGGGTTAGGCGAAGGGTTAAAGTTAGGGTTAGGCGAATGGTTAAAGTTAGGGTTAGGCGAAGGGTTAAAGTTAAAGTTAGGCTTAGGCGAAGGGTTAAAGTTAGGCTTAGGCGAAGGGTTAAAGTTAGGGTTAGGCGAAGGGTTAAAGTTAGGGTTAGGCGAAGGGTTAAAGTTAGGGTTAGGCGAAGGGTTAAAGTTAGGGTTAGGCGAAGGGTTAAAGTTAGGGTTAGGCGAAGGGTTAAAGTTAGGGGTTAAAGTTAGGGTTAGGCGAAGGGTTAAAGTTAGGGTTAGGCGAAGGGTTAAAGTTAGGGTTAGGTGAAGGGTTAAAGTTAGGGTTAGGTGAAGGGTTAAAGTTAGGGTTAGGTGAAGGGTTAAAGTTAGGGTTAGGTGAAGGGTTAAAGTTAGGGTTAGGTGAAGGGTTAGCTCAAAGGGTTAAGGTTCTACATCTGCATTACTTGCTGTTTGGGGTTTTAGTCTGGGTTTCTGTATAAGCACTTTGTGACATCTGCTGATGAAGGGCTTTAGAAATACTGTTGATTGATTGAGGTCAGGGTTAGAGTTAGGGGGAGGTTTAGCAAACATGCTAAGTCGTTGCAAAGTAGCTAAAACGTAGAAAGTGGTTGAAACGTTGCTAAAATGCTAAAGTTGTTTGTGTTGAGATTCGAACTCGCAACCTATGGGTTGCTAGACATTTGTGTTTTTCGCAGACCCATCCACTCCAACCAACAACCCTACTTTTGTTTTTTTGTGTTAAGTAACCCTCTGTCTTATGTAACCATACAAAACTTAACATATCATACTGCAGTGCATTCGGAAAATATTCAGACCCCTTGACTTTTTCCAAATGTTGTTACGTTAGAGCCTTATTCTAAAATAGATTTTTTTTTTAATATTCCCCCTAATCAATCTACACATAATGACAAAGCAAAAACAGGTTTTTAGAAATTTTAGCAAATGTATATAATTATTTTTTTTTTATATCACATTTACATAAGTATTCAGACCCTTTACTCAGTACTTTGTTGAAGCACATTTGGCAGTGATTACAGCCTCGAGTCTTCTTGGGTATGGCGCTTCATGTTTGGCACACCTGTATATGGGGAGTTTCTCCCATTCTTCTCTGCAGATCATCTCAAACTCTGTTAGGTTGAATGGGGAGCGTTGCTGCACAGCTATTTTCATGTCTCTCCAGAGATGTTTAATCGGGTTCAAGTCAGGGCTCTGGCTGGGCCACTTGACGACATTCAGAGACTTGTCCCGAAGCCACTCCTGCGTTGTCTTGGCTGTGTGATTAGGGTTGTTGTCCTGTTGGAAGGTGAACATTCACCCCATTCTGAGGTCCTGAGTGCTCTGGAGCAGGTTTTCATCAAGGATCTCTCGGTACTTTGCACCGTTCATCTTTCCCTCGACCCTGACTAGTCTCCCAGTCCCTGCCGCTGAAAAACATCCCCACAACATGATGCTGTCACACAATGCTTCACCGTAGGGATGGTGCCAGGTTTCCTCCAGACTTGACGCTTGGCATTCAGGCCAAAGAGTTCAATCTTGGTTTTATCAGACTAGAGGATCTTGTTTCTCATGGTCTGAGAGTCTTTTTGCCTTTTAGCATACTCCAAGTTGGCGCTCATGTGCCATTACTGAGGAGTGGCTTCCGTCTGGCCACTCTACCATAAAGACCTGATTGGTGGAGTGCTGCAGGGATGGTTGTCCTTCTGGAAGGTTCTCCCATCTCCACAGATGAACTCTGGAGCGCTGTCAGAGTGACCATCGGGTTCTTGGTCACCTCCCTGACCAAGGCCCTTCTCCCCCGATTGCTCAGTTCGGCCGGGCAGCCAGCTGTAGGAAGAGTCTTGGTGTTTCCAAACTTCTTCCATTTAAGAATGATGGAGGCCACTGTGTTCTTGGGGACCTTCAATGCTGCAGACCTTTTTTTGTACCCTTCCTCAGATCTGTGTCTCGACACAATCCTGTCTCAGAGCTCTATGGACTTCCTTTGACCGCATGCCTTGGTTTGCTCTGACATGCACTGTCAACTGTGGGACCTTATATAGACAGGTGTGCCTTTCCAAATTATGTCCAATCAATTGCATTTACCACAGGTGGACTCCAATCAAGTTGTAGAAACATCTCAAGGATGATTAATGGAAACAGGATGCACCTGAGCTCAATTTTGAGTCTCATAACAAAGGGTCTGAATACTTATGTGAATAAGGCCTTCACTTTGAATACAATAGCAAAAAATTCGAAAAACCTGTTTTTGCTTTGTCATTATGGGGTATTGTAGTAGATAGAGGTTATAGAGTTTTTTTAGAATTAGGCTGTAATGTAGAAAAAGTTAAGGGGTCTGAATACTTTCCGAATGTACATTAAAATGGAGTGCCTCGGATTCACATACAGAATAACACAAAATGCTATTAGACCAGGTTGGGTTCCTGTATATTGGCTTCACTCCCTGTCCTGCTGTTGCTGCCTCTGTGCAGATTAAACCCACTCCGAATGTCATATCAACAGCAGACATCCCCAACCCCCCCCTGGGGTTCCCACTCCTTCTCTTCCTCATCCTCCTTTCAGAAGTAACACTATACTAACAACCACTCACCCACCTCTCCTCTCATTCCTTCTAACAACACCACAAAGCTAACCTACAAGGCCAGTATTTCATCATAAAAGTTTATGAGGGAAACAGAGCGACAGCAAAGACTCTGATCTATAGTGATGTACATCTATGGGCATCACAATTACAGTGTTGGGCTTCCCGTAAGAGGCCTCTGCCAATCAAATTGACTTCAGGCTTACACAGTAGGATGGACCTTGCGCTGGGGACACACACGGGCGGGCACACACACACACTCTGATGGTATGAGAAAAAAGTATTTGGATGAGTGTGGAGAGAGGAAGCAGGACGTAGATTGCTGAAGCTGCTCCCCCTTTTTTCTTGCCATTCTCTGTAATTCTTCACAAAAAATATCTGGCAGAGAAGGCGGCGCATAAACAAACACATTCAGAGGAGAGGGTGGAAGGGAGAAGGAAAGGGAGAGGGAAACAGAGTAAGAGAGAGAGAACAATAGAGAGAAAGAAAAAGAGGGAGAAACTGAAAGAAAAAGGGAGATTTTTTCTTTTTCTTTTTTTCTTTTTTTCTTTCACCTTTATTTAACCAGGTAGGCTAGTTGAGAACAAGTTCTCATTTGCAACTGCGACCTGGCCAAGATAAAGCATAGCAGTGTGAACAGACAACAACACAGAGTTACACATGGAGTAAACAATAAACAAGTCAATAACATGGTAGAAAAAAAAGAGAATCTATATACAATGTGTGCAAAAGGCATGAGGTAGGCAATAAATCGAGTAATTACAATTTAGAAGATTAACACTGGAGTGATAAATCATCAGATGATCATGTGCAAGAAGAGATACTGGTGTGCAAAAGAGCAGAAAAGTAAATAAATAAAAGCAGTATGGGGGGTGAGGTAGGTAAATTGGGTGGGTAGTTTACAGATGGACTATGTACAGCTGCAGCGATCGGTTAGCTGCTCGGATAGCAGATTTTTAAAGTTGTTGAGGGAGATAAAAGTCTCCAACTTCAGAGATTTTTGCAATTCGTTCCAGTCGCAGGCAGCAGAGAACTGGAAGGAAAGGCGTCCAAATTAGGTTTTGGCTTTAGGGATGATCAGTGAGATACACCTGCTGGAGCGCGTACTACGGGTGGGTGTAGCCATCGTGACCAGTGAACTGAGATAAGGCGGCACTTTACCTAGCATAGCCTTGTAGATGACCTGGAGCCAGTGGGTCTGACGACGAACATGTAGCGAGGGCCAGCCGACTAGGGCATACAGGTCGCAATGGTGGGTCGTATAAGGTGCTTTAGTAACAAAACGGATGGCACTGTGATAAACTACATCCAGTTTGCTGAGTAGAGTATTGGAAGCTATTTTGTAGATGACATCGCCGAAGTCGAGGATCGGAAGGATAGTCAGTTTTACTAGGGTAAGTTTGGCGGCGTGAGTGAAGGAGGCTTTGTTGCGGAATAGAAAGCCGACTCTAGATTTGATTTTGGATTGGAGATGTTTGATATGAGTCTGGAAGGAGAGTTTGCAGTCTAGCCAGACACCTAGGTACTTATAGATGTCCACATATTCTAGGTCGGAACCGTCCAGGGTGGTGATGCTAGTCGGGCGTGCGGGTGCAGGCAGCGAACGGTTGAAAAGCATGCATTTGGTTTTACTAGCGTTTAAGAGCAGTTGGAGGCCACGGAAGGAGTGTTGTATGGCATTGAAGCTCGTTTGGAGGTTAGATAGCACAGTGTCCAAGGAAGGGCCGGAAGTATACAGAATGGTGTCGTCTGCATAGAGGTGGATCAGGGAATCGCCCGCAGCAAGAGCATCATCATTGCTGTATACAGAGAAAAGAGTCGGCCCGAGAATTGAACCCTGTGGTACCCCCATAGAGACTGCCAGAGGACCGGACAATATAGAGATAGAGATAGAGAGAGTGTGGGGCTGCTCTTTTCCTGGTCAGTCCTTTCCTAATTTCCTTTCCCCAGATGCTCCACAGAGGCTCCACTGGCCATGTCTCCACACAGTAACAGTCACTGGCTAAGGCTCCACTGCCATGTGTCCAGTATTGGACATACAGTGGGGCAAAAAAGTATTTAGTCTGCCACCAATTGTGCAAGTTCTCCCACTTAAAAAGATGAGAGAGGCCTATAATTTTCATCATAGGTACACTTCAACTATGACAGACAAAATGAGAAAAAAAATCCAGAAAATCACATTGTAGGATTTTTTATGAATTTATTTGCAAATTATGGTGGAAAATAAGTATTTGGTCACCTACAAACAAGCAAGATTTCTGGCTCTCACAGACCTGTAACTTCTTCTTTAAGAGGCTCCTCTGTCCTCCACTCGTTACCTGTATTAATGGCACCTGTTTGAACTTGTTATCAGTAAAAGACACCTGTCCACAACCTCAAACAGTCACACTCCAAACTCCACTATGGCCAGGCTCATGCTTAATGAGAGCGAGGTTGTGAATCTCCTTCTCAGGCCATTTCCTCTTACACATTATTGTACACCCACACACATGCATGTAAAAAAATAATTTCTTACATTAGAAGTACTATACACACACACACACACACACACACACACACACACCACACATGCACACATGCACGCACACACACAGTCACATGTGTTTACAGCCACTCATACCCTCGATCACAGACACACGCTTAAATAGCAACAACAGCCACATTTGAACATTCCCTTTGATGTAGACACAGTTTTGCCTTACCATGCGAGTTTGAAGCCTTTCATCAGTGCAAAGAGGAGTGTCTGATGGCCATGGCGTCTTCTCGCCACTGTGCCGCACGCTCATACCACGGCATGCTGGGACAGAGGCTGGCCTCCCGTACCCCGAGAAGGAGAGAGGGATAGAGGGAGGAGTGGATGGGCAGATCTGCTCCGGTTGAAGCCTGGTTGATGGTGTGCTCCTGTTCTCTCCTCTCGGCTGGGCTCTCTCCCTGGCTAGAGCAGGCTGAGGCTAGGGATCCGAAGTGTTAAGCACTAGTGCCAGTAGCCCTTTCAACAGCCAGTTGTTCTCCAGCTTAACCGAGAGTGAGGTAGACCGTACTGTGTATACATCATGTGGGCTAACTCACCACATAAACAAACATACACTCAAGAGGATGTCAGTCTCCCCTACACTTGCCAGGTTCCTACTGAGCATGCTCCGTTCTGCTCCCTCCCTCTCCTCCATCCTCCATCCTCTTCCCTAGATGGCTCACTCGCTCTCCTGCATGAACGAGGCTGCATGGTCATGGAGATATTGCAATCGTTTTACGCTTCCTCGTCAGACCCAGAGGTAATCAGTGTCAGCAGTTTGACCTCTTAATCTATTAATACAAGGCACAGTGTGCACTGAGGTATTCTGTCTGTCTGTCTGGACCAGAAGTCCAACTGGGGACATTTTGTTTGTCCCCACAAGGTCAAATTCTATTTCTAGGGGGTTTAGGGTTTTTCGTAACAAAGCATGCTTCACTCATGCTGCCAAACATACCCTCGTAAAACTGACAATCCTACCGATCCTTGACTTTGGCGATGTCATTTATAAAATAGCCTCCAACACTCTCCTCAGGAAACTGGATGCAGTCTAACACAGTGCCATCCGTTTTGCCAAAGCCAAAGTGACCTGTATGCTCTCGTTGGCTGGCCCTCGCTTCATATTCGGCTCCAAACCCACTGGCTCCAGGTCATCTATAAGTCTTTGCTAGGTAAAGCCCTGCCTTATCTCAGCTCACTGGTCACCATAGCAGCACCCACCCATAGCATGTGCTCCAGCAGGTATATTTCACTGGTCACCCCCAAAGCCAATTCCTCCTTCGGCCGCCTCTCCTTCCAGTTCTCTGCTGCCAATGACTGAAACGAACTGCAAAAATCACTGAAGCTGGAGACTCATATCTCCCTCACTAACTTTAAGCACCAGCTGTCAGAGCAGCTCACCGATCACTGCACCTGTACATAGCCCATCTATAAATAGCCCATCCAACTACCTCATCCCCATACCGTTAAGTATCTCTACTTGCACACATCTATCACTCCAGTGTTTAATTGCTACATTGTAATTATTTCGCCACTATGGCCTATTTATTGCCTTCCCTCCCTTATCCTACCTCATCTGCACACACTGTATATATACCTTTTCTATTGTATTATGTTCGTTTATTCCATGTGTAACTCTGTGTTGTTGTTTGTGTCGCACTGCTTTGCTAAATCTTGGCCAGGTCGGTGTTGTAAATGAGAACTTGTTCTCAACTAGCCTACCTGGTTAAATAAAGGTGAAATATATATTTTTTTAAAGGTTCGAATTAGTGTTAGGATTAGGTTTAGGAGCTAGGGTCAGTTTTAGGGTTAGGTTTAAGGTAAGAGTACGGGTTAGGGAAAATAGGATTTTGAATGGGACTGAATTGTGTGTCCCCACAAGGTTAGCTGTATAAGACTGTGTGTGTATGTGTGTGTGTGCTTACATATGGGAACATATTTTGGGAGAGGGTTGACATGTTTTGCCATGGGTTTTGTCATGGATGTTCTTTTCACAACACATTGAGAACATTAAAGGTATTATACATGGGGAGGTGAGGAGGCTATATCACTTCCTGAAACTACTGGGCATTAGTGTCACCAAGCCCCTTCTCCATGCCCCCTTAAAGACAACACTCTCCAAACACAGTAGGCAACTAAACCACAGGCACTGACTGGGTCAGAGTGCATCACATTCCCCCGTTGGAATCACCTTAGAGGGCATGCATTACACCTCATTAAGACAGCGAATGCAGCTATCACTAATGTTAACCACTCTCCGTGTCTGTTACCACAACCCAGACCTTTACTGACTTTCTAGCTTATTACACTAGGTAGGTAGAATTACAGCAGAATACATATAACACAAATTCAATCATGTGTATTCATTGTACTAATATATAAGTGGGATTCATTAGGGAATTATGGGGTGAAACAAAGCACTTGTCAACACGGCAGACTAGGCCTACTTAAAATAGTTCAATGACATGTTTTTTTCGTTTTCATGTCTCTGACACTCCTCGTGCTCTGTGGATGCACCTCCCTCGTGAGAGTGAGTTTAAGAAGCAAGCAAGCGATTTGATAAAGGAAGGAAGGGAGGGAGGGACACAGGGTGTGAAAGGAGGGTGAGATCATATTAAAGTTCTGGTGACCAGAACAAGCCTGGCAGAGATCCGACTCAGTCAGACCCGTGATAAATCTGCTGCTCCATCCACATCAGCAGAGAGAGAGAGCCTGCTGCTGAGTCACCCCCCCCTGAGTCACAGCAACATAATTCAGAACATGGCCCATTCTTACAGCATTCTCCCTGTACACAAAGTCAGAACCATAGGATAAATAAAGGGGGCATATAAGCAGACAATGAAAGCTCTTACAATATTCAATGATGCCATTTCTCTAAAACAGGTTATAGGCTACATGTGCACCACCAAGTCAGAATAGTAGGCAAAATTAAGAGGGAAGAATTGACCAAATTATTAGGACGAGGCAAATGGGCTACTAATAGCGTACTACACAACGTACACTTAGTATTACTTTCTTAGCTACAGTATACATACAGTGGCAAGAAAAAGTATGTGAACCCTTAGGAAATACCTGGATTTCTGCATAAATTGGTCATAAAATGTAATCTGATCTTCATCTAGATCACAACAATAGACAAACACAGTCTGCTTAAACTAATAACACAAACAATTATACGTTGTCTTGTCTTAATTGAACACACCATGTAAACATTCACAGTGCAGGGTGGGAAAAGTATGTGAACCCTTGGTTTTAATAACTGGTTGACCCTCCTTTGGCAGCAATAACCTCAACCAAACGTTTTCTGTAGTTGAGGATCAGACCTGCACTACGGTCAGGAGGAATTTTGGACCATTTCTCTTTACAAAACTGTTTCAGTTCAGCAATATTCTTGGGATGTCTGGTGTGAACTGCTCTCGTGGTCATGCCACAGTATCCCAATCGGGTTGAGGTCAGGACTCTGACTGGGTCACTCCAGAAGGTGTATTTTCTTCTGTTGAAGCCATTCTGTTATTAATTTACTTCTGTATTTTGGGTTGTTGTCCTGTTGCATCACCCAACTTCTGTTGAGCTTCAATTGGCAGACAGATAGCCTAACATTCTCCTGTAAACTTGGGAATTCATTTTTCTGTCAATGATAGCAAGCTGTCCAGGCCCTTAGGCAGCACCAAACCATGATGCTCCCTCCACCATACTTTACAGTTGGGACGAGGATTTGATGTTGATGTACTGTGCCTTTTTATCTCCACACATAGTGTTGTGTGTTCCTTCCAAACAACTCAACTGTAGTTTCCATCCATGTGCACTTTTGCAAACTTCAGACGTGCAGCAATGTTTTCTTTTTGGACAGCAGTGGCTTCTTCCGTGGTGTCCTCCCATGAACACCATTATTGTTTAGTGTTTTACGCATTGTAGACTCATCAACAGATATGTTAGCATGTTCCAGAGATTTCTGTAAGTCTTTAGCTGACACTCTAGGATTCTTCTTAACCTCATTGAGCATTCTGTGCTGTGCTCTTGCAGTCATCTTTGCAGGACAGCCACTCCTAGGGAGAGTAGCAACAGTGCTGAACTTTCTCCATTTATAGACAATTTGTCTTACCGTGGACTGATGAACATCAAGGCTTTTAGAGATACTTTTGTAACCCTTTCCAGCTTCATGTAAGTCAAATTGTTCGAGGCATGGTTCACATCAGGCAATGCTTCTTGTAAATAGCAAACTCAAATTTTGTGGGTGTTTTTTGTAGGGCAAGGCAGCTCTAACCAACATCTCCAATCTCATCTCATTGATTGGACTCCAGGTTAGCTGACTCCTGACTCCAATTAGCTTTTGGAGAAGTCATTAGCCTAGGGGTTCACATACTTTTTCCAACCTACACTGTGAATGTTTAAATGATTTATTCAATATAGACAAGAAAAATACAATAATTTGTGTGTTATTAGTTTAAGCACACTATGTTTGTCTATTGTGTGACTTAGATGAAGATCAGATCAAATTTGATGACCAATTTATGCAGAAGTCCAGGTAATCACAAAGGGATCACATACTTTTTCTTGCTACTGTATCTCCCTGGCATATTACATAATTTATGCAGCAGAATACAATACATTTTTGGACTCACCTTAACAGGTCCTTCGTGGGCAAATTCTGTCATCAAACTTCGTCATCAAAGTCTGGCATTTTCTGAATTTATGGCACTCTCAAAACGGGGAACTCGAAAAAAACAAGATCAAATCATGACGACGTCAGTGATCTTCAGGTTGTAGCTCTAGAAAGAGGCCTGGTTTCCAAAGGGTTCACTGACTGAGCTTGGAAAAGAGACCCTTAAACCCAGACTTGAGATCACACAGCCACTCCACTGAATAGCAGGCTAGCGATTGCTTTGCAATGCTAGCGATTGCTTAGCCACTAATATCGTCCAAACCACTCATTGTTGAATTTCTCTTCATTATTTCTCTTCATATGACATGGATTAAAAATAATGTGCCAGTAGATTGTCAACTTGATTTATGATGACTGCTAGCTTGCTAGCTAAGATTTTGAAAGTATGATTTTAAATCCATTTTAGAATAAGGATGTAACGTAACAAAATGTGGAAAAAGTCAAGGGGACTGAATACTTTCCCGAATGCACTGTATTTATATAGTGTATTGTAGGTATTACTGTACTGTTGGAGCTAGGAACATAATAATTTCGCTATATAAAATCTGCATCAAATATGTACGCAATCAACAAAATGTCATTTGATTTGACAAAGCATGGACAAAATACATTGTCTATAGCTTCAGTGCCAGTCCTGACCCTCCTTGTGTGCTATAGCTGATGCAGAAGGATAGAACAGTGAGGGGGCCATCAACTCAGATTAACTCACACAGCAGGACAATACATTACTCAATTACTCATACCCAGTTCCTTTATGGAATACCAAAGAGAAAGATGAACCACTACTAAAGAGACGTATACTTGAGGTCTGAGATGTTTTCCCAGATAAACAATACCCAGAGGCACTGGGCTCCACAGTAACAGAGTGACACAAACGACCACTATGTCTTCCACTCCACATGATGTTTCCTGGAAACCAGCAGAATTTTTAGAATTGACCCGACACATTTTCTCTTGCCCAGTGTCTTTATGTACAAATTGACATGGTTATTGTGTCCCTGCCTGTGAAGAACGCTTCCATGAACCAATAATGACGCAAAACCTCTTGTTGCTCTAACGATGTCATCAGACTAATGAATGTAATCAACTCACTGGCCATCTATGGGCATTGAGGAGGTAGCTCAGGTGGCCTTTTACAGTATGATGTTTTTAGGGATGTTGTGTCTAGTTTTCTGCATGTTGTTGTGGCTAAGTCAGTGCTTACTATAACTGGTTTAATATTTATTCATTTATTTTCACTAGTTAGTTTTATCCAGTGACTGTTCTTTTGATGTTGAGATGATTTCAGCCCTTGCTGTTCTTCTGCACTGTACAGAATGCAACAGGAGGATGCTGTGGAGGTTTGTCTGTGAGTCTGAGCCTCCAGCGTAGTAGCAGGGTGGTGCTGAATGGACAGCTCCCTGTAGGAGAGAAAGCCTGTCTCCCTGTAGGAGAGAAAGCCCTTACCTTAACCAAACCCTTAACCTAATTTAAAACAAATCTGAAATGAAATAGCCACTCCACTGAATAGCAGGCTTTGCTTAGCCACTAATATCTTCCAAACCACTCATTGTTAAATTTCTCTTCATTATTTCTCTTCATATGACATGGATTAAAAATAATGTGCCAGTAGATTGTCAACTTGATTTATGATGACAGCTAGCTTGCTAGCTAAGATTTTGAAAGTATGATTTTAAATCCATTTTAGAATTTTAACCTTTATTTAACTAGGCAAGTCAGTTAAGAACAAATTCGTACTTTCAATGACGGCCTAGGAACAGTGGGTTAACTGCCTTGTTCAGGGGCAGAATGACAGATTTTGTACCTTGTCAGCTCGGGGATTCAATCTTGCAACCTTTTGGTTACTAGTCCAACGCTCTAACCACTAGGCTACGCTGCTGCCCCAGAATAAGGATGTAACATAAGAAAATGTGGAAAAAGTCAAGGGGACTGAATACTTCCCCGAATGCACTGTATCTATATTCCGGAGTCTGACACGGCTCGTTCTAATATTTCTATATTTCTTAATTCCTTTATTTTTCTTTTGGGGATTTGAGTGTATTGTAGGTATTACTGTACTGTTGGAGCTAGGAACATAATCATTTCACTATATAAAATCTGCATCAAATATGTACGCAATCAATAAAATGTCATTTGATTTGACAAAGCATGGACAAAATACATTGTCTATAGCTTCAGTGCCAGTCCTGACCCTCCTTGTGTGCTATAGCTGATGCAGAAGGATAGAACAGTGAGGGGGCCATCAACTCAGATTAACTCACACAGCAGGACAATACATTACTCAATTACTCATACCCAGTTCCTTTATGGAATACCAAAGAGAAAGATGAACCACTACCAAAGAGAATGTGCTGAATGGACAGCTCCCTGTAGGAGAGAAAGCCTGTCAGGCGGGCGAGATTATAAGGAGACTACTGACCTGCAAACGACTAACCTGACCCTTACCTTAACCAAACCCTTAACCTAATTTAAAACAAATCTGAAATGAAATATGGGTTTGCAGGTTGGAGTGTCCGTATAGCCTTTTCCTTGTCAGGCAGCTGGGACAGATTTGTCCGTCTCTCATCAACACCCACTGCTGACTGCACTACACCAGCAGCAACACTGACTATTAAAGGTTTGTGCCAGTTAAAATAACCTCTATCACAGGAATTTAGAATTATAATTATGTCAGTAGAAAGACAAATGTTATGCATTTAAAAAAAATATATATATATTTTTTAAAGAACAGCAATGTCAATGTCCTGATCTACAGCTTGCAGTGGCTGTAGATCAGGACATACATTTGTAGTTTCAGTATATCTCAGTACATTTATTATGTCATCTCAGTACATTTATTATGTCATCTCAGTACATTTATTATGTCATCTCAGTACATTTATTATGTCATCTCAGTACATCTATTATGTCACTGTTATGCGAGTCAGCAGCAAGAGACTCACATGATTTGTGTAACTATTTCAAATGTCCCGAGTCCAAATCCAGCCCAGACTTTTTATTTGTTCCTAAGAATAGTATTTCTAGCTAATCTGCATTAATTCCACACTGTGGTGTGGTGTGGTGTGTGGGATGGGATGTCTATTTTCTTCTGTCAGGCAGGCCAGAGATCCTATTGTGCTGCCTGCTGGGAGTCTCTCCCTAGGACCATATTTATGGTCACAGTTTTTTTCAGACACGTATAGGTTGACCACTGCCAGCCAATCAGACTACTATGGGCGATCAGGTGACTGAGTGGCTGTAAGATTTGTTTACCGTCAGACCGACCAGGGAAAATGTGTCCACGCTCGCCAATGCCAACCCCACAGTCGCACATGGCCAATGAGTAGGGACACAGAGCTGTAATGGCCCTACTGTCACAACCACGCACACCTGATGTAATCCACATGGACAATCTAACACACATACAGTTCAAGAGTTTAAATACTATGGGATTAGCCAGCCCAGACATAACCAAAACACCACAGGGCAGAAACAATGGCCAAGTCAAGGAAACACTTTTCTCAAAAGTTAAAAGAGAGATCTGATCATGCTCTGGCTCCACCATAAATAAAATCACAAAGTACATTAAAGCACTCATTAAAAACACAGCCGCTTCCTGCTTCTGCAAGGGAAGCAGGACTAAAATAGACAGGCTCTCACACCAAATCCCCAACTCACAGAATTAATACCAGAACAAAAAATGGAGAGGAGAGGGGTGGGCCAGGGAACAGACTGTTTGGATGCATAAAGAAACCAATAGACTCCAACATAGCCAGTCGAGTAAAAACATTTACGTTTCCAGACACCATGACTGACAAAGGAACTCTTGCTGTCTGTTGACTGTGATGACGGACAGAGAAAGAGAAAACAGACTTGATGCGAGTGCAACAGGGTATCAAACACACCTCTGTTAGTGCGTGGTGGGGTCAAATGGAGGGGGTAGTAAGTGATGTGACAATGACAAACAATTTGTAGGTTGTAGTGAACAGGAGCAGTGTTCTGCCACAGTGAGAGATGGGTTGTGCTATCCGGGAACCTTGGAACATCCCTACCCTAAACCCTAACCCCTACCATAACCTTAAGCATAACCCTTACCTTACCCTAACCTTAACCCCTTACCTTAATAATTTATAATTTTTACTAAAATGGGGTAAAGTCAGAGTTGGGACATCTCAAGGATCTCACTTAGACTTTCCGTGAGAGATGTGCTCCTGTACCCTTACAGTATATCAATGACTCAACCCAAGATGGGCCCTGAATGCTAAAAGTAGTGGCAGCTGTGTTAGCTCCAGGAAGGGATGTCATATGGTGTGTTCTGGAGGATTGTGTTCTGCTCTCTTCAGGTTTAGTCAGCATTCTATTCTATTCTGTATGGCTGTGACCTCACTGGCTATGTGGACAGTCTCCCAGGGCCTGTCTGTACTACAGTATTGTATTTACAGTACTGTACCCACTACTTGTCCCTAACTTCGTCCTTCAATACTTGACTTATTCATCTCTGCAGTGGACATACAGGTAACTGCCAAAACAAAGTATATTGAAAGCAGGTGCTTCCACACAGGTGTGGTTCTTGAGTTAATTAAGCAATCAATACATCACATCATGCTTAGAGTCATGTAGAAAAATAACCAGTTGCCCATTATTTTGGCTACAAGAGGAGATCTCAGTGACTTTGAAAGAGGGGTCTAAAAATGAGCATAGATGGTATAAGTGTGTGTGTGTGTGTGTGTGTGTGTGTGAGCCACCAGATCACAACCCAATCATACACTTATGGTAGATTCTGGAGTGGCGCCTGAGACAGTGTTTTCCACCACCATCAACAAAACACCAAATTATGGAATGTATTGTGGAACAATGGTGTCGCATCCATCCAATAGAGTTTCAGACAATTGTAGAATCTATGCCAAGGTGCATGGACACTGTTCTGGTGGATCTGGTGGCTCGTGGTGACCATACACCCTATTAAGACACTTTATGTTAGTGTTTTCTTTATTAGGGCAGTTACCTGCACATATGAGCCAGGTTATCGTTACTCATTGTATATTTATTCCTTTTTCCATTTTTCTCTCTGAATTGTTGGGAAGGGCCTGTAAGTAAACATTTCACTGTTAGTCTACACCTGTTGTTTACTAATCATGTGACAAATAAAATGTGATTTGATTGTGCCTTTCTTCTAATAAAGCTGGGAAACATAGCACCAGACTGACATTATTAATACTCACCCCTACTCTTTAATACAAAAAAAAAAGTCAATTGCACATTGGAGTATTAAATCCTTTCCAAATGGATAAAACTGTACACAACAGTGATGCTTGCTGTGCTGAGTGTAGTCACAGCATCATGACGTAACCTTTACCCTCTATTCTCATAACAACTGAATGCCCATGTGTATGCATGGTGAGATCAACTTCAGGTCTCTTATCTGTTTATAGCTCTGTGTTCAGATGCAAACCACTGGAGGTTTGCATCTGAACCTTAAAGTATTTCACGTGTTACTTTACGCACCACATTCTTCACCCTCCCCATTTCTTCACGATTCCCACTTCACTCACCCTCTTCTAAACCTTTCCTATCAGTGACACATGACGATTTACATGTCTGCCTCATATTTCTGAACGGCTGAAATAAAAACCTTGAGGAGATACGAACAAACATTCCAAGAGCAAAACAAACATTCTGTATTTTTCCAGACCCCAGAAAGAATACTCTGTTGCCATAGAGATAAATGGGATGCGTCATTATCAAAGTCAGGAGTAGTTTGCCTGCTGTTTGAAGGCCATATGTGGACCTTGCCTGCTGTTTTCATTCACACACACACACACACACACACTTTTTCATCTGTTTACTGTTAGTTGTCATGCCACAAAACCCCACAAGGCATTCAAGGATGGCACTTGAGCTATTTTGAGCTGAGCAGATGATCCACGCCACTCACTATGAAAAAGCAGCATCATTTACCAAAGTTTCCAGAAAACAGCCTTGCACGCCCAAACTTCACATTCCAAAAACCTACAAAGAGATAGAGTACATCCTCTACAATCCGACCTCAGGGGATGAATTGATGGAAAGCTGAGATGACATCATCATCAGGTCGTGTACCACCAAAAGTGTGGTTACAGTGTACTCTGATGGACATCAGAAACTGACACAAACAACACATATTACATAGCTCTGCTTGCGTAATCTCAGGGGTGATCTATTACCCCAATGGTTTGACATATTTGGTTGCGTTTCCCTGTTTGACAAATCCACCGGTACAATTGGAGTGGGGCGAATGCACCAATGCAACTTAGGTAAAGCTGTTAAAATACATCTAGCCTGGATCTAGTTTTAGGATACAGCTATCCTGTTCCTTAGGGACATACAATACTGTACAGTAGTGGGCCAACTCTGGATCAGCTAACCAGGGTGACTGTGCAGACAGTACAGTGCAGTGCAGAGCACACTGGAGCCATGGTGACTGTCCCTATACAATACAATGCTGACAGAGACCTGATAGACCATGTGCTTGCAGGAAAGGACAAGTGGCAGCAACTCTAGTACAGTATTTAATGAGACTGTGATATGTGAAGACTGACGAGCCATTGGGTCAACACAGTGCCAGGGTAGTCAGGGCATTCACACCCTATGGAGAGTGCCCCCTCTGGTGGTATTCCTGAATATAGTTATAGCTGAGTGAAGTGTTTTATCTGGGTAGGATATACATTATAAGCAGTACAGTATGAATGGTGCAATATTAAAGGCTTTGATTTGAGTGTTTTTAAACAAACTACAGTACTTGTTTCTGTTTATTGAATACAGTATATCCTACCTTTGTGGTCTCCATATCAGTTTCTTCCACTTCCTCTGCTTGGCCTATCAGTAGAGAAGAAGGTGTGAGACTTTAATATGGCTGAGGAAACAAGACATGGGGTGGCACACAGGAGAATTACCATGATGCCTAACTCCAAGCCTGCCACCGGGCGGGGGTGGGAGCACTGTGAGAGCTCTGTCAGTTCACCACAGCCCACTGGCGGGGAGTCAGTATCTGTATACCTGGTCCTCTGAGGAACAACATACAGCAGAACCCCCATTATCAAAGGAGGCCCAGGCTAGCAGACGCCTGAGGATATGAACATTGTCCCTGTCTGGCTTTGCTCAACGTGATGAAGAGCAGCATGATCTTTCAATGCTGAGGATGATGCGTGCTCTGTTCTGCTATTATCATATTATTATAAAGAGTGTGTGTGGAGAGTGGCATAAGAGAAAGACAGGCTTCATTCAGATTACAATAATAGAGCCAACTCTGTGATATCTACTTAGGCTAGGATAACTATATTATTTTGATCTAACTCATTTAGAGCTACTGGTTTACCAAGGGATGGTGAAAATGTTAAACCCATATAGGGGGAAAGCCCTGCCTCTCTCCAGTGCCCACTGACTACAGGGAACACAGACAAAACAATCACCCAAGGCCATGGAGTGATGATGTGTGTGGGAGGCCAGTGGCTCATCTTCCAGGCCTCTCTCTTCCACCAGTGACTCAACATGCAGCCCTGTGCCCACCTCCTATGAATCACTCTGTTCGGCGGCCCTTAGTTCATTCTATCAATTCATATCCTCAGAGGGTGAGAGTCTTACATTACTGGATTCCACTCACTAGGCAGACTCATAACTTCCCACTCTCTCACTTATGTATGAAAGTGGGCTTCCCGGCACCCATTAAAGTGGTTCCCTGAGCTTGGCTGGCTGATGATTTTCCCTCAAACCCACGCTTGTTATTTAAGGCTGAATTCATTCATCTGAATTCTTTACAGAAAAAAATCTTACATTTGGCTCAATTTTCCTGAGAGATATTGTTAAATTTGGTGGCTTCAAACAGATTACATATTCTACCATCTGCTTTGGTTGATCTATCTCTCCATACCCTCACATCTCCCTCTGACAAGTGCCAGACCTCCAGGACTTTCATCCCACGAGTAGGCAGAGTGACAGAGACCCATGCCCTCAGAGAGCTGGCCCCTCTGCGGTAGTGACATTGAACCAGGGTCTTCCTATCTCCCCACCCCTGGGCTAGAGGTGGACTGCCCTAGATTGATTAATATATGGCACCTTTAGGCCAGCTTGGGAGAAATCTATCACGTCTGGACAGATAGGATACAGATCACACCTCTTGATTTATGCAGTCTGGGAGAGACCTCCCAAAAAAGAGGGATGGGATGAAGAAGAGAGGGATATTTTTAAAATTCATTTAGGTTCTGCATGTCCTCTTTGAACACATCTGCCAGTCGACAGTTCTCTGTAGTTCTGCAGTATCCCTGGTAAGTTACCCACGTGGGCCTGCAGCATTTTCATCACCAGCCCACCGCTACTCCACAATTAAGGATCTAACTTAATTACCTAACTGGGTATTGGACAGATGGACTCTGCTCATAATTATGGGTACATGAGTGCTTGTACGCAGTACAATTAGCATTCAGTAGCTTGTCTCCTGATGTGGTGAGATGCAGGTGTTTGCAGTGCCTAAGCAGCAGGCCAGATTCACTAATGATCGTAACAGAATTACAGCCAGTCACCAGAGGTCTGATGATTAGTCAGCACGTCACAGCACAGCAGCTCAAGTTCAGGTCTACCTGCAGACACATGGTCGAATGGATGTGTAAGGATGGATCAGTGAGGGGACAACATTAGTACAAAATGTACAGTTCCCTACTGGTGACAGAGATGAGAGACAAAGTACCAGCCATATCATTAATACACCAGTTGGGACCACTGAGTGTCTAGCTGGGTAACTAGCCTCACCTGTGTAGGGAGATCTCAGGTGAGACAGATGCCCACCCAGCATGTAGCAGGAGCTGTTTAAACCCTGTGAGACTGTGACTGATAGACTTTCCGACTGGTTTGTTTGTGTGTTTAATAAATCAGCCTCCATGTGGGAGATCAAACTGTTACTGTTGGAAACTGTAAATCTTAAAATAGTCTTAAAAAATCTAAAAACCAAGACACTTGTAAACACATATAGTATTATGTGTGTCAGAGAAACCCCTCTTGGTAAACTGGTTAACTTGGACCAATCTATTACCTCCAGAATTATCATATTCCATGTTGCAGTAATGGTGGACTGAGGTGGGCTTCTCCTAATAGCCTTCTATGTGCTCATTAGTGACAATCATTCACAGTAATTGAAAAGAGATAAAGAGAGTTACGCAAGGATAGCAGAAAATGATCTGTCGGGTATTCATCACTGTGGGGTTACAGGGAGTGCCCGCAGGCCGCACTGGGTTCTCAGCTTTACAGGGAACATAAATCTAGCCAAATTACCCCTAATGGAGCCAACTGAGGAGCACAGATCCCAGTACAGATTTGGGAGGCCCACAAGCCGGCTGGAAGATCCCTATTCTCCACTGAAGGTCTTAAACAATTATAAACATCTATAATTGTCTAATGTTCTGTAGTGATATAAGCTACTGCTAACTGGAGTTTCGATCTGATTATGTTACATATATAGGTGTTGTAACGAAGGATCAAATTCCACATACTGTATTATGTTTGTTATGAAGTGCTTAGGGAAGGAAACTGGGGCTGTTGAAACTGTTGCAGGAGGTTAATTGGATATTGAAACAAAATGCAACAACAAAGATTAGAGAAGTCAATGTCACCATCAGCAGAAAAAACGTCTTAAAGGCCCAGTGCAGTCAAAAACGTTTTATATATTGTGAACATGATGATAATGCCCTTTTTTTTTTATAACAGCTGTTTGAAAAGGTCACCTGAAATTAGAGCCAGTTTTGGTGGGATGGAATTTTGGCCTACTTGGTGGCATCACCAGGCAGTAAATGTGTTAATACACCAGTAAGAAAGAGCGTTACAAACCTCTCTGCCAATAACAGATCGTTTTTAATTTCCCCCTCCTCACTCAGACCACCCCAAACAGTCCATTTGAACTGAAAACAATCACAGTAAGGTACTTAATTGTTACCCCGAAATGATTTGATATTCAGAAGAAAACAGCTGCATTGGACCTTTAACACAGCAGTTTTACTCACAACTCACTTTCTTAGAAAATGGAAAGTAGAAAGTGGAATACACTTTTATACACATAAGATGTCAACCTCATATAGAGGAAATACTGTAGGAGCAGAACAGACTCATTTTACATGTGGTACAAGACTTAATAAACTTGATAAGAATAGAGACAAAAGAACCTGACCTTGTTTTTGTGCATGGTGAACAGACAACACCATGCTGTCCCTTCGCCTGGCTCTCATGGCCTCGCCCGCTCTGCTCTCTGTCCCACTGTGTTTCTCTGTCAGCCTCAGTCTGTCACAACACTACTGGCCTGCTATGTCATCCTCCCGGCACCCACGAGTACAATCACCACATCCCCTCTCACACAACACACCCAAGCTCTAACAAAGACAGCTCAAGTCTCATGCCAGCATAAAATGTGATGTCTAACGTAGACAGCAAACGTCTCAGTAGGTTGGTCTTCTGAGAAGCATTAAAACCTACATCAAGTCCAAAGAGTTAAGGTTGAGTGACTCAAATGCTTCCATTATAACCATCAAAGTAAAAATGTAACACACAACATCCGACTCATCTTCTGCATTGAATTCCATATGGTTAATAAAAATGTTAAGCTATTTCCTGTAAAATTCTCCAGTAAAGAGGTAGTTTCCTGCTCAGGTCAGGTGCTCTATTGGTAACGTTACATTCCTACAGTACCTCTCCTCCACAGATGCTGCTGCTGCTGCTGCTCTCAGCTGTGTGTGGATGAGCAGTTGTATGGAGAAGGATGGGTAAAGGACGCGGACGCTCTGATTGGTTGGCTTGGCATGGTGTGTGTGTGTGTGTGTGTGTGTGTGTGTGTGTGTGTGTGTGTGTGTGTGTGTGTGTGTGTGTGTGTGTGTGTGTGTGTGTGTGTGTGTGTGTGTGTGTGTGTGTGTGTGTGTGTGTGTGTGTGTGTGTGTGTGTGTGAAGGTCCTGGGTAGGCTCACAGAGATGTGGTTACCTGGCAAGGGTGGTCTTCCTTCTCTGCTCTCTCTCAATCTTTCTCGTTCTCCCTCTCCTTTCTCTTTCGCCCGTCCTTTCTCTCTCTAGGTGCTGTAGGAGCTGCGAGACATGCGTTAGCAGCTCAAGTTGCTCTAGACTGGAGCCTAGCGGCATCTATGTGAATAGGCATATCAGCACTTCTCTCCACTGCACGGAGAGATTGAGAGAGAGAGAGGGGAGAGCAAGAAGGGGGAGGAGGAGTGCAGCTGCGTCATGACCTCACAGTATCTCCTACAGACATAGCTGCCCTGCCCTGTCCCTGACCCAGATTTATCAGTCATCCATTATCACGTCATCATTTAAAATCACAAATCATCATCATTATCGTATCATTGGCATCATCATAACTGTTATCACCATGATCATAATCATCTTCATCATTATATAGCTCAGTGACAAACATTAGTGAATGTCACCTCATAAAATCAAAGATGGAGTACTGCAACTACTGTATAAATGGACTCTTTACAAGGTGCAATATTATTTGAAAAAATATTCACCTAACTCCCCTCTGCAACAATTTGTCAATTTTCTGTAAATTATTTATTCATTTTGTTTACTCCAGGGCTCCCTAACAGAGTAAAGAGGAGGATCAGGTTTCACAAACTGAAGGGGGAATAGGTAATGTCTCACCCCACGGACGGAGGGATGAATCAACGATCTACCGATTGAAAGGCGGAAGAAAAACGATGTGAGAAATCTATTCCATTGAGGAATAAATGGATAACGCCTCACAAGCACTGAATGAATAACTTTACAGTCCATTTAGCTGAACCTGCGTGGTGCTAATACATACGATATTCACAAGCTGTGTAACAGGAGGCAATTGACCAATAACTTCACATAGGCTACCTCTGGTATATAAGCAGAATGTATTTTATTTAAGAGAATGTGCGAACAGTTTTACTGTCGTTACCATTGGTAACACCCTTGTATTTTTATGTTTTCCTTCGAAATACCCCAATTAACACATCGGCTTGGTGTATTCAACCAAATAATCAACAGCGTACAAACTTTGTTGTTACTACGCAGCGAAACCTATATCACGACTCAAGTCAACATCTTTTTATTTTAGTCCTGAAAAGTGCAGGTTTAAACAGTTTTTAGACACAACACATCCACACTTTGGCCAACTAAATGGATTTCTGCATGTATTACTTACAGTGGCCAATACAACCAACAACATACTGATCGCAAGTCATCATTGTGTGAATCATGACCACCAAGGCATTAGCACTCCAGTCTTCTGGTCTCAGTGCAGGGTAAATACCCTGTTGACCACAGAACCCAGAGCTCTACTGCACAGCCTAGGAAGATAGAAGGCACTTCCTATGCCCTGAAATTACACTTCTCAATAATGCATGAAGATGCTCTCAGTGATATGCCTTAACCATGACTGTCTAGCATTACAGCTGGAGGTTTGAGCTTGGTAAGCTTCTGAAGAGCGATGTTTCCATCCTGTGTTGTCTTAAAGCATGAGATACATTTCTGACATGTAGGTACACTTAAGTTGGCTATAGAAAAGCAAAAATCGGCTTCATCCACACTCCCATAATACACTTATTATGGGCTTATTGTATTGGCTATTTTGAAAGGCAGGGACATAATGGTTGGACACAAACGAAAGAGAATCAGATGGAGTTTAGTAGACCATCTGTAGCTCACGTGATGTGATGGTGGTCAGGGACTATAGTGATCCAAACCTGGCTCTGTCTGTTCATCACACAACCTGCATGACTGGCTATTCAACTCAGGCCAGGCCAGACACATACCACCACGCCACCAGTATGCCTGATCATATCCTGTCCTTCATGATCTGAACAGAAAAGGTCATAGATATTAACGACCAATAGGAATGCATTTTGAAAATTTTACAAGATAATTATGAAAGAGGATATATCTGTGTAACTGCATTAATTGTAAGTAACCATGGTAACCCACGACAAATTACCTCAAACTTGCCTAACAATGACGAGGGACAACTGAGGATCAGCTCCCTGTGTTTTAAGCAGCTTCACCTGCAAACACATCAACATTGTCCTTAGACCCCTCTCCCTACCTATAAAATCACTTCAATCAGCAATCCCAACCTTAACACAACAACAACCAGTCATCCCATAAACACACACATCCACACTAATAACTGTGAATTGTGTGTTGATAGTACAAACATGCACAAGGAGTAATGACAGGGGAACAAAGACAACTACCATACTGCACATCCAAATCAAAACCTTCATGCATCGCTCATACCTCCCCATTGCAATACTATCACTCACCTTTTGGGCTTGTGTCATATAAACAGTGTTACTCAGACCTGGCAAGTGTCTCCACAGGTGTAACAGTCTAAAGAGACCCTTCAGAATGAAGTGACTGCACACAGATCTTCAAACCGACCAATCAGAGTAGCTAACAGATGAATCACAGCAGTCTGCTGTCCACTAACAAAGCCCTGTTTGTTTCCCATATTGTGACTGATGTTGTTTCTCCAGTAAAAACAAACAATGACATTCCATGGCTTGCAACTGTATTCACGACTCGCCTTTCAAAATGAAAAGCGTATTCAGACACCTCAGTCAGCAGGGACAAAGCCACAGATCTAGCACATGCAGGGTAGGCGGGCTGGGGGCCATAGGGTGACAGAACAGCAGCCTTCTACACACCACGTCATCTAACCCCACAACCTATACACCACGCCATCTAACCCCACAACCTATACACCACGTCATCTAACCCCACAACCTATACACCACGCCATCTAACCCCACAACCTATACACCACGCCATCTAACCCCACAACCTATACACCACGCCATCTAACCCCACAACCTATACACCACGCCATCTAACCCCACAACCTATACACCACCCCATCTAACCCCACAACATATACACCACGCCATCTAACCCCACAACCTATACACCACCCCATCTAACCCCACAACCTATACACCACACTATCTAACCCCACAACCTATACACCACCCCATCTAACCCCACAACCTATACACCACAACCTATACACCACCCCATCTAACCCCACAACCTATAGACCACCCCATCTAACCCCACAACCTATACACCACCCCATCTAACCCCACAACCTATACACCACACCATCTAACCCCACAACCTATACACCACAACCTATACACCACCCCATCTAACCCCACAACCTATACACCACCCCATCTAACCCCACAACCTATACACCACACCATCTAACCCCACAACCTATACACCACACCATCTAACCCCACAACCTATACACCACACCATCTAACCCCACAACCTATACACCACCCCATCTAACCCCACAACCTATACACCACCCCATCTAACCCCACAACCTATACACCACACCATCTAACCCCACAACCTATACACCACACTACCTATACACCACACCCTATACACCACACTCTATACACCACACTCTATACACCACACTATCTAACCCCACTACCTATACACCACACTATCTAACCCCACAACCTATACACCACACCATCTAACCCCACAACCTATACACCACACTATCTAACCCCACAACCTATACACCACACTATCTAACCCCACTACCTATACACCACACCATCTAACCCCACAACCTATACACCACCCCATCTAACCCCACAACCTATACACCACCCCATCTAACCCCACAACCTATACACCACCCCATCTAACCCCACAACCTATACACCACACCATCTAACCCCACAACCTATACATCACCCCATCTAACCCCACTACCTATACACCACACCATCTAACCCCACAACCTATACATCACTCCATAACCCCAAAGCACAGGTTCCACCACCGCAGCAGAGAAAAGGAAGCATAGGGGAGAGTATAGACTTACCTGATCTTGTCCGCTGCACTGTCAGACCTGGAAGGCAGAGAGATGAGAAAGGAGATGTCATTCACAGGGGCATCCTCGTATACTTCACTCATACAGATGAATACCTTAGCAAACCCATGGCATAATCAACAGTTATTGTCCAATCGCAGAATTCTGCAAAAGCACCTAAAACAGTGAGAGAAGAGGCGGTCATCCTGGATAATCTTGTAAGCCAGTTAGCAAACACAACAAATCACAGAATGCATTTGTCAGAGCAAAACCTCTTCAGCTGGTGCAATGAATGCTAACGTTAATAACCTAGCCTGCTCCTATTACACAGGAACATCTACACACTGCCACCGTCATCCCAGCTAGCCTACCGGTAAGCCAGCTAGCCTGTGCCATGCTGTAGCTTCACTGTGAGCAAACAAACCGCTGCAGACAGCCACAGATCAGACAGAACATCCAGAGCAGGCATTAAATGTAGCTGTTACCTGCAGAGGAGACATGACATTCCGTGCCCTCTAAAGCTGGGTACAGACCGTTCAATCCCCAGCAGCAACAGCCAGGTATTACAAGCAGAGAGAAAAGAGTAGCATTCAGGAGAAATCCCATAAGGTCAAACGTAAGGTTCCTATTCGGAGCAGTACACAGAGAAATAGCGGGGGAGGAACTGTAGAGAAAAAGAGCGGGACAGAGAGGAGAGCAGGAGAGAGTGAGAAAGAGGGAGAGAGAGGAAAGGGAGAGTAGAATGTTGTAGCCTACCGTAGATACTATAGAAGAGAGTGAGAGAGAAATGAAGAGAAAGATAAAAAGGGGGATTCCAACAGCACGAGCTCAGCTGATTCTTCAATAATGGTTAATACTCTGTATTTCAATTTATTCAAAACCATTATCACTGCTTCAAGTTTCCTCACAGTCAATTTGGCTGTGATTTGTTTGAATGTCTAATCTTTTTCTGTCACCACTAAACCACTGTATGACGAATCCATTTTCATTACAAAGACGAAGCATTTGAAAGAGGCAGATATGACAGGTGCCTTTAGAAGCTTCAAACAGCCTTCCCTTTCTCCAGAGTGAGCTCAGGCCATTGAGTTCCTCCTGATGTGGTATCTCATAGCTGAGGTATGATCTTCTCTCTCTAGAGGCAGGGAGGCAGGCAGGCACCACGCTCTCTCCCTCTCTCTGTTCTCTATCTGATTTACTCCCCATGCCTGACATTTGTGCTCCCTGAGACCACTGCAATATATCCCCACTGCTGACAGAGGTAATATTGAGCTGGAGCCGCAGCCATCCACCCACTCACACCACAGCCCACTCACACCACAGAGAGGGGGGGAACAGTATGTTCTCACTCACTTTTAAAGCCCTGCCACTAACATGTGAATTACATTGCTAGCAAATTTAGCATGCGTAATGATCACAGGTCACTCACTTAGTGAGGGACGACGAACCGCCCTTGCTGTCTCTGCCTGGCTAGCTCCCCTCTCTCCACTGGGATTCTCTGCCTTTGACCCTATTACAGGGGCTGAGTCGCTGGCTTACTAGTGCTCTTCCATGCCATTGCTTAAAGGGTTGAGTCACAGACGTGGTTTTGACAGGTTTTTCTCCCCCACGGGCTCGTGCGATGGAGGAGATCTTCGTGGGCTATACTCAGCCTTGTCTCAGGGTAGTATGTTGGTGGTCTGTTGATATCACTCTAGTGGTGTGGGGGCTGTGCTTTGGCAAAGTGGGTGGGGTTATATCCTACCTGGTTGGCCCTGTCCGGGGGTATCGTCGGATGGGGCCTCTCTCGCTCCCTCCCGGTGGACCTGAGCCCTAGGACCATGCCTCAGAACTTTCTGTCCTGATAACTCCTGGCTGTGGTGCTGCTGCTCCAGTTTCAACTGTTCTGCCTGCGGCTATAGAACCCTGACCTGTTCACCGGATGTGCTACCTTGTCTCGGACCTGCTGTTTTCGTCTCGTCTTGAGACAACTGACATTTACTTCTGAGGTACTAACCTGTTGCACCCTTAACCACTGTGATTATAATTTAACCCTGCTGGTCATCTATGAACGTTTGAACATCTTGATGAACAATCTGGCCTTAATGGCCATGTACTCTTATAATCTCCACCCGGCACAGCCAGAAGAGGACTGGCTACCCCTCAGAGCCATGTTCCTCTCTAGGTTTCTTGCTAGGATCCTGCCTTTCTAGGGAGTTTTTCCTAGCCATCGAGCTTCTGCATCTGCATTGCTTGCTGTTTGGGGTTTAAGGCTGGGTTACTGTATAGCACTTTGTGACATCTGCTGATGTAAAAAGGGCTTTATAAATACATTTGATGGATTGCTTGATAATATCAAGTGCCTTGAATCCTTACCTTATCATATTACTTCTTGTTATTGTTGCTGAATTACAATAATTAAAAACAGCTAAATTGAAGACTAACATGTCCCATAGAAGAACATGTTCATTGCAATCATTACCAACACCATGAAAAGTGCCTCTAAATTGTCAATAATGAGCATTACAGTCCAGATGCCAAGCACTGCTGAGGACCAACTGACATCTAGTGGTGACAAAGAGCACTGCTGAGGACCAACTGCCATCTAGTGGTGACAAAGAGCACTGCTGAGGACCAACTGCCATCTAGTGGTGACAAAGAGCAGTGTTGAGGACCGATTCACGACTGGACTACCGACGTTATCTGCCCGAGGGAGATATCCAACTGGCCCCTCCGTCGCGACGTTACCTGAACGCCCATCTGCGGCCCGTTAATCGTTAGCTGTCTTATCAGCTGCTATCTGAATAGGTCTACCGGACAATTTTTCTTGGCTCACTATAACTATATCTATTTTGCCAATTGGATTGATCCCCTCTACTACACGGAACCCCCCTAATCTACCGTCGGAAACACACGAGGTGGCTAAAAACAGACCTCCATCCTCTGCTAGCTTGCTACTGATGGCCCGGCTAGCTGTCTGAATCGCCGTTACCCCAACCAACCTCACTACTCACTGGTCCCTTATGATCACTCGACTAAGCATGCCTGTCCTTAATGTCAATATGCCTTGTCCATTGCTGTTCTGGTTAGTGTTTATTGGCTTATTTCACTGTAGAGCCTCTAGCCATGCTCATTATACCTTATCCAACCTTTCAGTTCCACCACCCACACATGCGATGACATCACCTGGTTTCAATTATGTTTCTAGAGACAATATCTCTCTCATCATCACTCAATACCTAGGTTTACCTCCACTGTATTCACATCCTACCATAAATTTGTCTGTACATTATACCTTGAAGCTATTTTATCGCCCACAGAAACCTCCTTTTACTCTCTGTTCCGGACGTTCTAGATGACCAATTCTCATAGCTTTTAGCCGTACCCTTATCCTACTCCTCCTCTGTTCCTCTGGTGATGTAGAGGTGAATCCAGGCCCTGCAGTGCCTAGCTCCACTCCTATTCCCCAGGCGCTCTCTTTTGATGACTTCTGTAACCGTAATAGCCTTGGTTTCATGCATGTTAACATTAGAAGCCTCCTCCCTAAGTTTGTTTTATTCACTGCTTTAGCACACTCTGCCAACCCGGATGTTCTATCCGTGTCTGAATACTGGCTTAGGAAGACCTCCAAAAATTCTGAAATCTCCATTCCTAACGACAACATTTTCAGACAAGATATAACGGCCAAAGGGGGCGGTGTTGCAATCTACTGCAGAGATAGCCTGCAGAGTTCTGTCCTACTATCTAGGTCTGTACCCAAGCAATTTGAACTTCTACTTTTAAAAATCCACCTCTCTTAAAACAAATCTCTCACCGTTGCCGCCTGCTATAAACCCCCCTCTGCCCCCAGCTGTGCTCTGGACACCATATGTGAACTGATTGCCCCCCATCTATCTTCAGAGCTCGTGCTGCTAGGCGACCTAAACTGGAACATGCTTAACACCCCAGCCATCCTACAATCTAAGCTTGATGCCCTCAATCTCACACAAATTATAAATGAACCTACCAGGTACCACCCCAAAGCCGTAAACATGGCACCCTCATAGATATTATCCTGACCAACTTGCCCTCTAAATACACCTCTGCTGTTTTCAACCAAGATCTCAGCGATCACTGCCTCATTGCCTGCATCCGTAATGGGTGAGCGGTCAAACGATCTCCACTCATCACTGTCAAACACTCCCTGAAACACTTCAGCGAGCAGACCTTTCTAATCGACCCGGCCGGGGTATCCTGGAAGGATATTGATCTCATCCCGTCAGTAGAGGATGCATGGTTATTTTTTTTAAATGCCTTCCTCACCAATAAATAAATAAGCATGCCCCATTCAAGAAATTTAGAACCAGGAACAGATATAGCCCTTGGTTCTCTCCAGACCTGACTGCCCTTAACCAACACAAAAACATCCTATGGCGTTCTGCATTAGCATCGAATAGCCCCCGTGATATGCAACTTTTCAGGGAAGCTAGAAACCAATATACACAGGCAGTTAGAAATGCCAAGGCTAGCTTTTTCAAGCTGTAAAGTGACACTGTAAAGTCCATGGAGAATAAGAACACCTCCTCCTAGCTGCCCACTGCGCTGAGGACAGGAAACACCGTCACCACCGATAAATAAACTATAATTGAGAATTTCAATAAGCATTTTTCTACAGCTGGCCATGCTTTCCACCTGGCTATCCCTACCCCGGTCAACAGCCCTGCACCCCCCACAGCAACTCGCCCAAGCCTTCCCCATTTCTCCTTCTCCCAAATTCAGTCAGCTGATGTTCTGAAAGAGCTGCAAAATCTGGACCCCTACAAATCAGCGGGGCTAGACAATCTGGACCCTTTCTTTCTAAAATGATCTGCCGAAATTGTTGCAACCCCTATTACTAGCCTGTTCAACCTCTCTTTCGTGTCGTCTGAGATTCCCAAAGATTGGAAAGCAGCCGCAGTCATCCCCTTCTTCAAAGTGGGAGACACTCTAGACCCAAACTGCTACAGACCTATATCTATCCTACCCTGCCTTTCTAAGGTCTTCGAAAGCCAAGTCAACAAACAGATTACCGACCATTTCGAATCCCACCATACCTTCTCCGCTATGCAATCTGGTTTCAGAGCTGGTCATGGGTGCACCTCAGCCACGCTCAAGGTCCTAAATGATATCCTAACCGCCATCGATAAGAAACGATGCTGTGCAGCCGTATTCATTGACCTGGCCAAGGCTTTTGACTCTGTCAATCACCACATCACCACTGGCAGTCTCTATGGGGGTGCCACAGGGTTCAATTCTTGGGCCGACTCTATTCTCTGTATACATCAATGATGTCGCTCTTGCTGCTGGTGAGTCGCTGATCCACCTCTACGCAGACGACACCATTCTGTATACTTCTGGCCCTTCTTTGGACACTGTGTTAACAACCCTCCAGACGAGCTTCAATGCCATACAACTCCCCTTCCGTGGTCTCCAATTGCTCTTAAATACAAGTACAACTAAATGCATGCTCTTCAACCGATCGCTGCTTGCACCTACCCGCCCGTCCAACATCACTACTCTGGACGGTTCTGACTTAGAATATGTGGACAACTACAAATACCTAGGTGTCTGGTTAGACTGTAAACTCTCCTTCCAGACTCACATCAAACATCTCCAATCCAAAGTTAAATCTAGAATTGGCTTCCTATTTCGCAACAAAGCATCCTTCACTCATGCTGCCAAACATACCCTTGTAAAACTGACCATCCTACCGATCCCCGACTTCGGCGATGTCATTTACAAAATAGCCTCCAATACCCTACTCAATAAATTGGATGCAGTCTATCACAGTGCCATCCGTTTTGTCACCAAAGCCCCATATACTACCCACCACTGCGACCTGTACACTCTCGTTGGCTGGCCCTCACTTCATACTCGTCGCCAAACCCACTTGCTCCAGGTCATCTACAAGACCCTGCTAGGTAAAGTTCCCCCTTATCTCAGCTCGCTGGTCACCATAGCAGCACCCACCTGTAGCACGCGCTCCAGCAGGTATATCTCTCTGGTCACCCCCAAAACCAATTCTTCCTTTGGCCGCCTCTCCTTCCAGTTCTCTGCTGCCACTGACTGGAATGAACTACAAAAATCTCTGAAACTGGAAACACTTATCTCCCTCACTAGCTTTAAGCACCAGCTGTCAGAGCAGCTCACAGTTTACTGCACCTGTACATAGCCCATCTATAAATAGCCCATCTATAATTTATCCCAAACAACTACCTCTCCCCCTACTGTATTTATTTATTTATTTTGCTCCTTTGCACCCCATTATTTCTATCTCTACTTTGCACATTCTTCCACTGCAAATCTACCATTCCAGTGTTTTACATTTACATTACATTTTAGTCATTTAGCAGACGCTCTTATCCAGAGCGACTGACAGTAGAGTGCATACATTTTATTACATTTTACATACTGAGACAAGGATATCCCTACCGGCCAAACCCTCCCTAACCCGGACGACGCTATGCCAATTGTGCGTCGCCCCACGGACCTCCCAGTTGCGGCCGGCTGCGACAGAGCCTGGGCGTGAACCCAGAGACTCTGGTGGCGCAGCTAGCACTGCCCGGGTGGCGCAGTGGTCTAGCAAGTAAAAGACCCGGGAGGTCTTTTACTTGCTATATTGTATTTACTTCGCCACCATGGCTTTTTTTTTTGCCTTTACCTCCCTTATCTCACCTCATTTGCTCATATTGTATATATACTTATTTTTCTACTGTATTATTGACTGTATGTTTGTTTAACTCCATGTGTAACTCTGTGTTGTTGTATGTTTCGAACTGTTTTGCTTTATCTTGGCCAGGTCGCAATTGTAAATGAGAACTTGTTCTCAACTTGCCTACCTGGTTAAATAAAGGTTAAATAAATATAAATTAAAAAAATTGTCATCTAGTGGTGAAAAAGAGTAGGGCTGAGGACCAACTGTCATCGAGTGGTGAAAAAGAGTAGGGCTGAGGACCAACTGTCATCTAGTGGTGAAAAAGAGTAGGGCTGAGGACCAACTGCCATCTAGTGGTGAAAAAGAGTAGGGCTGAGGACCAACTGCCATCTAGTGGTGAAAAAGAGTAGGGCTGAGGACCAACTGCCATCTAGTGGTGAAAAAGCAGCAGTATAATAAGTAGACAGAATAGTCATTTCCTGAGCATCCTGATTTATACAGTCAGCGCTCTCCCCTTGCTTTCATCAAACCACACAAACAATTAAACCCTTTTGAATAAATACAAAACGTAGAATACAAACAACAGAATACACATACAAGTAAATTCAGAATGTTCTTGTATTTACCTCTCCTCTCGGATGAAGGGAGTCAGGAAGCGAGAGGAGTCATCGTCGTGGCTGCTCTGCTGGCTGCTGTGTGACAGAACACAACAGAGAGGAACACATGTCAGTCATACACCAATACACAATCACTCACAGAATAAATCCTATGAAAACATACCATGTGGCCCTACCCACTCCAGGTGCATTCATAGAACATTTCCCTGCTACAGTGATTCTGTGTCCTGAGAATATGTACATCAGTACACTACAATAGATGTACTTCTTAGTTATACCCACTAGATGGCACTACAAGACACACACAAACACTGATCATGAGTCATACAGAGATACAGAGGTAAAGATCTGTGGTGGAGATGTTCACCAACCATATACTGTGGCATTTAAGAGAATCCCACCCGTCCTGTTGTGCTGCTTGGATACCCTTTAAACCCATTCTATCTCTGTATACTGATTTGATTCCCAGTTAGAGGCATTTTAAGTCCATCCAGATAGACAGGTAACTGCCAAAATAAAGGAAACACCAAGATAAAGTGTCTTAATAGGGCGTTGGGCCACCATGAGCTGCCAGAACAGCTACTCTACTGGAAGCATGCAACACCATTCTTCCACGATAAATTCTATAATTTGGTGTATTGTTGACGGTGGTGGAAAACGCTGTTTCAGGCGCTGCTCCAGAATCTACCAGAAGTGTTTTATTGGGTTGAGATCTGGTGACTGAGACGCACACACACGCACACACAACCACACCCTTTAAAAACCCTATGCTCCTTTGAGACGCCTCTTTTAAAGTCACTGAGATCTCTTCTTCTAGCCATGGTAGCTCAAAATAACGGGCAACTGGGCATTTTTTATACATGTCCCTAAGCATGATGGGATGTTTACTGATTAATTAACTCAGGAAGCACACCTGTGTGGAAGCACCTATTTTCAATATACTTTGTATCCCTCATTTACTCAAGTGTATCCTTTATTTTGGCATTACCTGTAGGTAGCTGACATGGAGAAATGGTCTGATATCTAAGGATGAGCACTTTTCAGAGGAACTTTGACATCGTCTTTAACATGATCATACTGACTGTATGATCATGTTAAAGACGATGTCAAAGTTCCTCTTTGAAAAGTAGGGGCAGCTTTAAACATAATAGATTTGCATAAGACAGATGTTCAGAATTATCCAAAGAGAAACTGAGAGCTATGTTTCCTCCAGTCTCCTTCACGGTATTCAAAAGTAAAACAGAACCTATGAAATCTGTTTTACTTATCACGTTGCCTCTGAGGAGCCAGTTTAAAACTGCAGACTAGGCCAAATAATGCTTCAGTAAAATACTGTCAATCATTACATGTTTTGAGAGTGTCCATGACTCCATAGGTTTTTAGAGAGGGCCTTTTTGTTGTTGTTGCTTTGGTCATATTCCCCACTGTCAACTTAGCGTCTGTGGTTTCTCAACTGGCATGCCAGACAATGAAGTTCTGCCTAAGTTTTCCAGGTAGTTATTAATGTTGTTTTAAGGGTTGGAGGGAGATGTATATGTAACAGTATAACTTTACGTCGTCCCCTCGCCCCGACACAGGCGCGAACCAGGGACCCTCTGCACACATCAACAACGGTCGCCCACGAAGCATCGTTACCCATCGCTCCACAAAGTCCACGGCCCTTGCAGAGCAAGGGGCAACCCTACTTAAAGTGTCAGAGCAAGTGACGTAACTGATTGAAATGCTACTAGCGCGTACCCGCTAACTAGCTAGCCATTTCACATCCGTTACATATACCCTAGTGAAACATTCAGAAATGCCTGGATTGCACCTGCTCTACAATAAATCAGGTGTAGGTTATTAGTAAACTCACTGCTCTGAGTTTGTTTGAATGTGTGTGATGGTCAGACTAGTGTATGGAGAGTACACCATTGTGCATGCCTCTTTCAAAACACAAGCAATGAAAGTTGACGTAGCATAAAGCCTCACTAAATCATTCATAACTCATACACAATTGGTTCAATATGTGCTTTGAACATGATAGCTACTGTAGGAGATGTAACAAAACACTGTAGGTTTAAAGAGCACTGGCATTACATCAGACTTAGAGGCATACAGAGTAGTGGTCATGGTGTTTTCTCCGGGCTTTGAATTCATTCCAAAGCAATTGCTTTTCAGGATGAGTTTCTGAGAGGCAATCCAAACAAAATGGAGGACTTTAATAGACTATGAGACAACCATCCCCTCGGCAACCATATCTTCTATTATGTTATCTGTATAAGTATCAACAGTGGTTGATTCGCAAGAAATAGCCACTTACAAAAAAACGTGAGCAGGGTTAACATTTCTCCTTCACCACATTCCTTAGTTGAAAGCTGAGGAAAACCTGTACACTAAAGAAAAATATTAATCTGCTCCTGGGAATCTCTTCAACAAACCATATCAGAAATAACCCTTCTAAAAATTCATCTGGGAGGCATTTCTAATCTCTTCTATTGCATTAGCAACACTTTCCAAGTCTTGTTAACTGTTATCTTCAATCTCCAGTATCTTGCCGAAATGTTTTGTCTCTGAAATACTTAAATCCACGGTCCAGACAGAGACACTAATGCCTGGTGAAAGATACTGTCCTGATTCCCTAAATAATTCCAGGTCTTATCTGCTCACAACAGAGAATCCATAGGGGCTAAAGCGACTACAACTGCCAGACCTCCCACACACATACTATATTCACACACTGCCAGACCCCCCCACACTATACTCACACACTGCCCCCCCCCCCCCCCACTCACACACTGCCCCCCACTCATACAATGCCCCCCCCCCCCCCCCCCACCCAAACTAAACGAACACTTCCAGGTTCCCCTAACACAAACATTCCACTCACACAATCTGATCAAAACACTTGAGACACTACCACACACACATTCTCAAGATAAAGCTGGCCCTGTTCCTGAACTGGAAGACAGAGACAAGACCAGACTGGAGGAGTTATTACAGACACTGAGACAGGATGGTAAGAACCACATTTACACCAAATACACACCATAATATAAACTGGGTGTTTGAGTCCTGAATGCTGATTGGCTGACAGCTGTGGTATATCAGACCGTATACCACGGGTATGACAAAACATGTACTTTTACAGTTCTATTTATGTTGGTAACCAGTTTATAATAGCAATAAGGCACCTCGGGGGTTTGTGGTATATGGCCACTATACCACGGCTAAATGCTGTATCCAGGCACACCGCTTTGCGTCGTACCGAAGAACCCCCCGTGCCTTATTTCTTAAATATAAACTTGACATACAGTGTACATAGCTGTATGGCAGTATGGAGATTAAACACAAACCTTTACTTGTTAAACTGAAACAATAAGTTACAATGTAACTACAGTAAGTTACTTGCACTTACCAGTGGGTACGTTTGATGTACAGTACCAGTCAAAAGTATGGACACAGCTACTCATTCAAGGGTTTATATTTATTTTTACTATTTTCTACATTGAAGAATAATAGTGAAGACATCAAAACTAAGAAATAACATGTATGGAATCATGTAGTAACCAAAAAAGTGTTATATATTTTATATTCTTGAAAGTAGCCACCCTTTGCCTTGATGACAGCTGTGCAAACTCTTGGCATTCTCTCAACCAGCTTCATGAGGTAGTCACCTGGAATGCATTAACAATAAAAGGGTGTGCCTTGTTAAAAGTTAATGTGTGGAATTTCTTTCCTTAATGCCTTAGAACTATCTTCTGTATACCACCCCTACCTTGTCACAACACTTATTGGCTCAATTTGGTAAAAGACCAAGTCCATATTATGGCAAGAACAGCTCAACTAACAAGTGCAGGAAAGGAAGACCCAGAGTTACCTCTGCTGCAGAGGATAAGTTCATTAGAGTTACCAGCCTCAGAAATTGCAGCCCAAATAAATGCTTCAAGTAACATACACATCTCAACATCAACTGTTCAGAGGAGACTGCGTGAATCAGGTGAATTCATGGTCAAATTGCTGCAAAGAAACAACTACTAAAGGACACCAATAAGAAGAAGAAACTTGCTTGGGCCAAAAAACACGAGCAATGGACATTAGATGGGTGGAAATCAGTCCTTTGGTCCAAATTTGAGATCTTGGGTTCCAACCGCCATCTCTTTCTGAGATGCAGAGTAGGTGAACAGATGATCTCGGATGATCTCTGCATTTCCCACGTGAAGCATGGAGGTGGTGTGATGGTGTAGGGGTGCTTTGCTGGTGACACTGTCTGTAATTTACATAGAATTCAAGGCACACTTAACTTCTTATGGCTGCAGGGGCAGTATTGAGTAGCTTGGATGAAAGGTGCACAGAGGTGCCCAGAGTAAACGGGCCTGCTCCTCAGTTATAGTTGCTAATATATGCATATTATTAGTATATTGGTATTGGATAGAAAACACTCTGAAGTTTCTAAAACTGTTTGAATTATGTCTGAGTATAACAGAACTCATATGGCAGGCAAAAACCTGAGAAGTTCCACTTCCTGTTTGGATGTTTTCTGAGGCTGGTAGATTTTCAACCAAGCTCCCATTGAAATTACAGCGAGATATGGGTGAGTTTTCACTTCCTACGGCTTCCATTAGATGTCAATAGTCAATAGAACTTTGTCTGATGACTCTACTGTGAAGGGGGGCCGAAGGAGACAGGAATGAGTAACCACTGCCATGAGGTGACCATGCTTTGACCACGCGCGTTCACGTGAGAGGCAGCTCCGTTCCATCTCTCATCTGAAGTCAATGTTATTCTCTGGTTTGAACGTTATTCAAGATGTATGTAAACAACATTCTAAAGATTGATTCAAAACATCGTTTGACATGTTTCTACTGACTGTTACGGAACTTTTGGACATTTCGTCACGTTTTAGTGAACGCGCTTTGTGGCTTTGGAATTGTTTACCAAACGCGCTAACCAAAGTAGCTAATTGGACATAAATAACAGACATTATCGAACAAATCAAGCACTCATTGTGGACCTGGGATTCCTAGGACTGCATTCTGATGAAGTACATCAAAGGTAAGGAAACATTTATCATGTATTTTCTGGTTTCTGTTGACTCCTACATGGCGGCTAATTTTACTATTGTTCTGAGCTCCGTCTCAGATTATTGCATTGTTTTGCGGTTGCATTAAGGAGAGGTATATCTATAATTCCATGTGTATAACTTGTATTATCATCCACATTTATGATGAGTATTTCTGTTGAAACGATGTGGCTATGCACTATCACTGGATGTTTTTGGAACTAGTGAATGTAACGCGCCAATGTAAACTCAGATTTTTTAATATAAATATGAACTTTATCAAACAAAACATGCATGTATTGTGTAACACGAAGTCCTATGAGTGTCATCTGATGAAGATCATCAAAGGTTAGTGATTCATTTTAGCTATATTTCTGCTTTTTGTGACTGCTATCTTTCGCTGGAAAAATGGCTGTGCTTATGGTGGTTTGGTGTGAAAAGCATTAAGCTTTAAAATGGTATAAGAAACATGTATGTCTGAGGAATTTTAATTATGAGATTTCTGTTGTTTTGAATTTGGCGCCCTGCACTTTCACTGGCTGTTGTCATATCGTCCCGTTACCGGGATTGCAGCCATAAGAAGTTCCAGCATGGCTACCACAGCATTCTGCGGTGATACGCCATCCTATCTAGTTTGCGCTTTGTGGGACTATCATTTGTTTTCAACAGGACAATGACCCAAAACAGACCTCCAGGCTGTGTAAGGGCTATTTGATCAAGAAGGAGAGTGATGGAGTGCTGCATCAGATGACCTGGCCTCCACAATTACCCAACTCAACCCAAATGAGATGTTTGGGATGAGTTGGACTGTAGAGTGAAGGAAAAGCAGCCAACAAGTGCTCAGCATTTGTGGTAACTCCTTCAAGACTGTTGGAAAAGCATTCCAGGTGAAGCTGGTTGAAAGAATGCCAAGAGTGTGCAAAGCTGTTGTCACAATCGCCTAGAGTGGTGGGTGCAGAGTCAATTGCAGAGAGCAGAGGATACTGGGGAAAACTGTCTTTATTTGGATTCCCAAACGAACGCCCAAAACCATAGGCGAAGAATAGACAGAAAAATAGTCCGACCCAACACAGGGCACAAACGGACAGGAACACAAACACGCACACCCTGACTAACAGAAAATAATCCCGCACAAACATAAGCGGGCCTAACAGGCTTAAATAGACATGAATCAAGAAACAAATTAAGAGACAGGTGCAACCAATAAGACCAAACAAACAGAAAAGGAAAAAGGGATCGGTGGCGGCTAGTAGACCGGTGACGACGACCGCCGAGCGCCGCCCGAACAGGCAGGGGGGCCACCTTCGGTGGGAGTCGTGACAACTGTCATCAAGGCAAGGTGGCTACATTAAAGAATCTAAAATATATGTAGATTTCTTTAAACACTTTTTTGGTTACTACATGATTCCATGTGTGCTATTTCATAGTTTTGATGTTTTCACTATTATTCTACAATGTAGAAAATAGTAAATATAAAGAAAAACGCTTGAATGAGTCGGTGTGTCCAAACTTTTGACTGGTATTATCAAGAGGACTTATCTAAAACTGTAACAAATACTTTATTGGATATCATACAGTACAGATAGATCAGTTTTGATATGGATCAGATTTGATATCTGGTAAGACACAAATGAAGACCCAATTCCAATATATTCTCAGAACAGAGTTGTCCCTTGTGTCAGAGACGGGAAAGATCTGACCTCTGACTGAACAAAGTGTGTCATGCTATGTCCGACTGTCTCCCTTTCAATCTTACTGCTGTATGAGAGAATGATAGACAATCCACACTGTGTGATTTTCATACAAACCTGAATACATTTGCCATTGAAACAATTCAAACTCTAGACAGATAATAGTACATCTAAGACAACTTCAGACCCTATCAAACACGTCTTTGGCAATGATTAGGCCTAGACGCTCATTTGAAACACTGTTCCGAGTCAGACAAAGCACACATAGTTGTGCACTGTCTTGGATTGTCGAACAGGAATTCAGCTAACTGCTAAGGAATAGTGCCTAAACCATGGCCCAGTATTCTCCCATGGTACAACTTATAGCATTATCAGTAGTTAGCGTACTGTACTCACAGCATGTTTGACGGGTGTTCTCTGTGAAGTCCTGCTAAAATGTGCTAAGAACGTCCGGAGGGGTACATAAGTCACACAAGCCAGTTTAACTATTAATGTCATCGTACCATGTTTATACATTAACTGACTAAATACACAGCTAGGTCGCACTTGAGCTTGTACTGAAGCTGTAGTTACCTGTAGCCGTAGAAACTAGAGTCATCCATTCCTCCAGGTTACAAGATTTACCTTGTGAAACAGATAGCTCATAGCCACATTTTTATATACACAATCACCCTTGAGTAAGAATGTAACAATAAAACAATACTTCCTCTGTAACTGATTTACTTTTCGCATTGTTGAAATGACTGAGTTCAGGGCATTCAATACAATTGAAGGGCTATGCCCTGCTTGTTGTGGTGACAGGAACAATTACAACACAATGAATGCTTATTGCATTGCTTTCAAGTACACTGACAATGGCCTTGAACCAGATGTGACTACAATGGCTTCACCTAACGCTTGCTACAGACAGAACCTCACTGCAAAATAGGAAACCTGGAAACCATACTTTATCGGGGTGCAAAGGCTAGTATGACAGACCATCCATTTCCAGAACCATACTGTGGGAGTGAATAATGTATAAAGTACATTTATTGTGGTGTTGCAATTGCACATAGAATCTCTAATATGGCCATGGTATTGGAACTGAGAGCCAGCCAGGGGATGTATACAGTAGCTTCCAGCAGACCATCCCCCAACTTCCTCACTACATCACCTGAGCAAGAAGCAGTTCCTTGTTCCCATCAAGGCTGCTCTGACCATGCACTTACACACTCCCCTGCTGGCACTGACAGCCCCCATTGCACTACATTGTAAATCATAGCAATATGAAGAGTGGGAGGAGAACGCTGGAGCCAGAACAGCATATGACAAACAGACATCCACTGTGGGTTAAGTCTGGATCAATGGCACAGCCATGAAATTAGTGTGCTGTCATTGGTCACAGCTTCCTTTATGAATGCTTAATTCATGGCTGTGTGCTGCAGAGGCAGTCAGAGGCAGTGGTTCCCTTAGGGCTACAAGAGTTGAGATGGAGAAAAATATGTAAATATCTCGTTATGTTCGCTATCTGTGTCGCCTCTACCCAACATGATGGAAATAGCTTGGGTCTGCAATACTGCCAAATAAATAATTGATGATGGGATCATTAATATTGAGTTGTGGTGGTTTTTGTAACATAAGCCCACTGTTGGTCTTTTCAGTCTTCATACATCACTTATTTCACAGCAAAACAGGCCAAGACAGGACAATTCAGCAGCAGAAAGGAATACTGTATGTGTATGTGAACCATTGACTGAAAATACAGTGTGAACAAACTGGTTTTGCACTCCTAGAGTGGGGTAAAGTTGTGATTAGTCTGAAATGGTAATGGTACAGTTTTTCTAACTTAGGGAGCTGATAGGGTTATGCACACAGGCCTCTCGGTAAAATAGGATGTTTTCAGTCAAATGGCATGGACATGGCATAATAACCCTCTGAATGTCTACCATCTGCTACTACCATCCTGCTAGGGGAGAGGGAGAACACAAATACCAGCAGAACTAGAAGCTTCTCCATTCCCCTTAACATAACAAGAATACAGTCTGCACTGCAGGTTCTCATCTTATTGTGTAATATGCTGACAAATCAAATCAAATGTCATTTGTCACATGCTTCGTATACAACAGATAAAGGTGAACAGTGAAATAAACGCTTGATGTTAGTGTGCTGTGTGTTACTCCGGTGCAAACCTCGCACTGTGCACACACTGGTTGAATCAACGTTGTTTTCACATAATTTCAATGAAAGAGCAGTATGTCCAACCTACTGTACATATTAGAACAAATTACAACTAGCTCATTTCTCATGTCAATAAATTGAGAAACGAATGGTTCTTCTACTGGACAGGAAAGAAGTTGAGATAAGATGATCATGTGTGCTGTGGAATTCTCTGCTTCTTAAACCGTGACTCCAAACAGTAAGGCAATTCCATGATAACAGAATGACGCTGATACTTTTTTCACTTTAAAAGTATGCCAAACTAAAACCATTGATTGCGAAGTTAAGGACTACTTCTAACAAATTCCATTGTCAATTTTACAAAAAAACATTTACTTGAAAAACAGTGTAGATGTGAAGCTGGGTAATAGAATGAGGTTAAAATCTCCCTCAGTTTTTTATGTGACCAAGTTTTCCAAAAACTCAAGCCTCTACCCGCTCCCGAATTAAGATTGAAAGATGCCTGCAGAAAGAATGTGTTGTCAGCTATGACATGACACCTTGAGTTTGCAAAAAATCTCTTTTAGTTATTTAACTACAGTAAGTGATGTGGATTAACACCAGGTAACAGAATGATGGTAACAGTATGACACCATGGGTCCCCTGTCATTAGCTTCATTGTCATGTATCCTGAATAGGTACACAAAGGTAGAACATGTAATATCCCCCTTCGTGTGTTTGAGTGTAACTCTACACACTGGCTATTAAGGGTTTTCCATTAAAACAGTGAGAAATATTCATAAATTCCAGGTGCACAATGCAGAATACGTTCCTATTGCGTATTTTGAATATGACCAATAGAGGGCAATGAAGTTATCTACTGCAGTTAATGGCTGAATCTCAAACCGAACACTTGGCCCCTAAGGCCTTTATCAAGTGGCTACTTTCTGTTGTGTTCGATAGTGATCACTTGAGTCTACAGTGTTTTGGCCAGAATTAACATTGAGATTATGCACGCTCGACGTCTCATCTGAAAGGTATATATATTCCAAAATTCGAAATCCATTTGCGTGCATTGTCTCCCGTGACCTGTCTTGGGCACTTGCGGAGCGCTTTATATCCTTGGCAAATCATTTTAAAGATGCATATCTATCAAGAACATTACAGCATTGTTGCGTTAGGAATTAGTTAAAGATTATATATATTTTTTATGATGATAATGATCGGGACCTGTTAGTGGTAGTTTTGTGATACCTGCACAGTGATTTAAATTTTGTGGAAGAAAAAAAACATACATGGTTAAGGATTTTTTCTTAAAGGGATACTTCGGGATTTTGGCAATGAGGCCCTTTATCTACTTCTCCAGAGTCAGATAAACTTGTAGATACCACTTCTATGTCTCTGCGTGCAATTTGAAGATGTTGGGAACTAGCGCAATTGCTAACTAGCGTCTAGCAGATAGCATAGACTTTCAGTCATTGCGCTAATGCTAGTTAGCTTTGTCTTGCGAAACTACCTATAACTTCCTTCATACTGGACAGATATATAAAAATGGTATGCACAAATTCATCTGACTCTGGGGAAGTAGATAAAGGAAGTATCCCTTCAACATAAACTTCCCATTTTCATTTAAACATTATAACATTTAAACATTCACACACTGCCCTACAAAGGCAAAACGCAGTAACTACGAATTTGATCAAAAGTCTGATCTGTAATGCCCAGGTATAATATCTGATTAATGTGGTATTTAGTTTCCTGACAAAAGAACAAGCCAGAATATGTAATGGAGTGTCAGGAATTGCTGTCTGCCAAGACAAAAAATACTTAGAAGTCAGATTTTGCAGTAAAACAAATTATGTAGTTTCTGCATTTTGCCTTTGTAGGGGTGTGAACGTTTAAAAGTCAAAACATTTTTACGAAATTGGGACGAAATTGGGACAGCTTAAGGAATATGTTGAGATTTTTAGCAATGAGACCATTTATCTACTTCCCCAGAGTCAGATGAACTCGTGGATACCATTTTTATATATCTGTACAATTAAATGGGCTATTATTCTAATGATTGCCGCTATCAAAGAAGAAGACTGGTTTTGTTTGGGGGTGGAGCTCATTAGAATAAATGATTGATATCAAAATGACTTGTGATCAATTCTGTACCCATCATAGTCATTTATGTTTGACAAGTTTGGACAACATAGTACAGCACAGTATAGCACAGTATAGTTCAGTACAGTAAACTATAGTGCAGTACAGTAAAGTACAGTAGACTATAGACCAATACAGTACAGTACAACACAGTAAATTATAGTGTACTCTGCAGTACTTAAAAAAACTGTAATCTACTGTACAGTAATGTACTGTATAGTACTGACCTATACCCTGCTCTACTTTTATTTTATTTTCTTTCCTGTACTGTCCTGTATCGTACTGATTTGGAAAGGCACACACCTGTGTTTATAACGTCCCACAGTTAACAGTACATATCAGACCAAAAACCAAAGCCATGAGGTCGAAGAAATTGTTCACAGGGCTCCGAGACAGGATTATGTCGAGGCACAGATCTGGGGAAGCGTACCAAAACATTTCTGCAGCATTGAAGGTCCTCAAGAAGACAATGGTCTCTAGCATTATTTAATTGGAAGAAGTTAAGAACCACGAAGACTCTTCCTAGAGCTGGCCCCCTGGCCAAACTGAGCAATCGGGGGAGAAGTGCCTAGGTCAGGGAGGTGACCAAGAACATGATGGTCACTTTGAAAGAGTTTCTCTGTGGAGATGGGAGAATCTTCCAGAAGGACAACCATCTCTTCAGCACTCCACCAATCAGGCCTTTATGGTAGAGTGGCCAGACGGAAGCCACTCCTCAGTAAAAAGCACAGCCCGCTTGGAGTTTGCCAAAAGGCACCTAAAGGACTCTCAGACCATGAGAAACAAGATTCTCTGGTCTGATGAAACCAAGATTGAACTCTTTGGCCTGAATGCCAAGCGTCATGTCTGGAGGAAACCGGACATCATCCCTACGGTGAAGCATGGTGGTGGCAGCATCATACTGTGGGGATGTTTTTCAGTGGCTGGGACTGGGAGTCTAATCAGGATCGAGGGAAAGACTGGGGCGACGGTTCACCTTCCAACAGGACAACGGCCCAGCCAGAACCCGGACTTGAACCCGATCAAACATCTCTGGAGAGACCTGAAAATAGCTGTGCAGCGACGCTCCCCATCCAACCTGACAGAGCTTGAGAGGGTCTGCAGAGAAGGATGGGTAAAACTCCCCAAATACAGGTGTGCCAAGCTTGTTGCGTCATACCCAAGAAGACTCGAGGCTGTAATTGCTGGCAAAGGTGCTTCAACAAAGTACTGAGTAAAGGGTCTGAATACTTGTGGAAATTAGATATTTCCTTATTTTCTTTTTTTACATTTGTAAAAAAAAATCAAAAACTGTTTTTGCTTTGTCATTATGGGGGTATTGTGTGTAGATTGATGAGGAAATATGATGAGGAAAATTGTGGAGAAAGTCAAAGAGTCTGAATACTTTCCAAATGGACTAGGGAGCTTTTCCTAGCCACCGTGCTTCTACACCTGCATTGCTTGCTGTTTGGGGTTTTAGGCTGGGTTTCTGTACAGCACTTCGAGATATTAGCTGATGTACGAAGGGCTATATAAAATAAACTTGATTGATTGATGGACTATACATGTACATTCCTTCTTTAATCGCTCAAGTATCCCTGCACATTGTATTAACAGTGCTGGCACTGGACTGACCTGCATATACTATAAGACCTGTATATACGGTAATACCTGTATATACGGTAAGACCTGTGTATACGGTAAGACCTGTGTATACGGTAAGACCTGTGTATACGGTAAGACCTTATCTACTCCAATTTGCTTATCGCCACAATAGGTCCACAGAAGACGCAATCACACTGCACACTGCCCTAAACCATCTGGACAAGAGGAATACCTATGTAAGAATGCTGTTCATCGATTACAGCTCAGCATTTAACACCATAGTACCCTCCAAACTCGTCATTAAGCTCGAGACCCTGGGTCTCGACCCCGCCCTGTGCAACTGGGTCCTGGACTTTCTGACGGGCCGCCCCCAGGTGGTGAGGGCAGGAAACAACATCTCCATCCCGCTGATCCTCAACACTGGGGCCCCACAAGGGTGCGTTCTCAGCCCTCTCCTGTACTCCCTGTTCACCCATGACTGCGTGGCCATGCACGCCTCCAACTGAATCATCAAGTTTGCAGATGACACTATAGTGGTAGGCTTGATTACCAACAACGACGAGATGGCCTACAGGGAGGAGGTGAGGGCCCTCGGAGTGTGGTGTCAGGAAAACAACCACACACTCAACGTCAGCAAAACAAAAGGAGATGATCATGGACTTCAGGAAACAGCAGAGGGAGTACCCCCCTATCCACATCGACGGGACAGTAGTGGAGAAGGTGGAAAGTTTTAAGTTCCTCGGCGTACACAACAGTGCCTCTTCAACCTCAGGAGGCTGAAGAAATTTGGCTTGTCACCAAAAACACTCACAAACATTTACAGATGCACAATCGAGAGCATCCTTTCGGGCTGTTTCACCGCCTGATGCGGCAACTGCTCCGCCCACAACCACAAGGCTCTCCAGAGGGTAGTGAGGTCTGCACAATGCATCACCGGGGGCAAACTACCTGCCCTCCAGGACACCTACACCACCCGATGTCACAGGAAGGCAAAAAAGATCATCAAGTACAACAATCACCCGAGCCACTGCCTGTTCACCCCGCTATCATCCAGAAGGCGAGGTCAGTACAGGTGCATCAAAGCTGGGAACGAGAAACTGAAAAACAGCTTCTATCTCAAGGCCATCACACTGTTAAACAGCCACCACTAACACTGAGTGGCTGCTGCAAACATACTGACTCAAATCTCTAGCCACATTAATAATAAAAAATTTGACATAATAAATGTATCACTAGTCACTTTAAACAATGCCACTTTATATAATGTTTACATACCCTACATTACTCATCTCATATGTATATACTGTCCTCTATACCATTTACTGCATCTTGCCTATGCCGTTTAGCCATCGCTCATCCACATATTTATATGTACATATTCTTATTCATTCCTTTACACTTGTGGGTATAAGGTAGTTGTTGGGAAATTGTTAGATTACTTGTTAGATATTACTGCATGGTCGGAACTAGAAGCACAAGCATTTCGCTACACTCGCATTAACATCTGCTAACCATGTGTATGTGACCAATAACATTTGATTTGATCTATGTGTACGGTAAGACCTGTATATGACTGCATTCTTGTTCTTTTCTTCTTTGTGTTGTCTTGCATTTCAAGTGTTTTATTTCTTATCTATATTACTACTTCTATTGTTGAATATTAGGAAAGAGCGCAGAGATTAAGCATTCCACTATACAGTTTTACACATGCTGTATCCTGTGCATGTAACAATATAAATTGAAACTAGTGCTCATGGGGCTTTTCACATGGTAATGCACAGTAACCAAATCATTAGGCTGCATGAATCCACTGATCCTAGGCCTCTATGTTCTCTAAATACATCTATGTGCAGTTCAGCAGGGATTTTGCGAATGATTTTCTTACCTCTAGCTCATGGTGCATTTGAATGCTGCATCAAGGCGCTACTGTATAACTGACAGCTTTTATTCCTGCCTCGTGGTGTGTGTAAAACATATATATAATGTTGAATACAATGGGCAGCAGGCTGCTGCCTCACAATCATAAACCTGGGATTCTTATTCAATCTTACAGCTCAATAAAAAAAAGAGACATTCTAACATGACAAGGACCTTGACAAGGTTCTTTCTGTTAGTGTTAGTACTGGCCAAAACGTTAGTGGACCGTGACAGCAGGCTCAAAGCAGCATGAAGGGTTTAAGGGGGAAACAGGAGGGAAGAAAGGAGAAAAGTTGACATTTTGGGGGAGGTAATACTCCATACCAACCTGCTCTCGCTGCCGGCGTGCTCCTTCTTCTCTCTCACCCTCAGCCACTTGCGGAGCAGGAAGCGCTTGCGTCGGGGTGAGGCGCTGGGCGTAGAGCAGTTAGACCAGGAGGCCCCATCCTCGTCGCTGGACCGGGTGATCTCAATGGAGGGCAGCTGCAGGTACTCCTTGGAGCCCGAGTGGGAGCGGGTAGAGACTAGCCACCCATTCCCCAGCCTGCCCCTGTCTTTCTCCTTCTCTCTCTCGCTAGGCACGTTCTTCATGCGCCGCATCTTGAAGCGCTTGCGTCGTAGTGTTGGGGTGGACGAGCTTGACCACACAGGACCATCCGAGACCCCACCATTCCCACCATCCGAGTAGGCAGGGGCATCGCGGGGGACACTCAACTGGAGCGACGGGGGCCGTAAGTTCTCGTTCATGGTCAAGGCTCAGACTCACAGACACACAATCACACTCAGAGACTGCTACTAGGACAGTGGATATTGGAGGAGAGGTGCTGGCTGGCTCGCCGTTTTAGTAGTTGGCAGGCTTGCTGGGATCTGTAGTTGGCGGAAGCTGAGGGGGTAGCTGGTTGTTGAGAGTCAGGTGCCAAGATGCTCCAATAGCACAGAGACACTCAAAAAATACTGGGTCGTCCTCATTTACTGATTTCTCATATAGCCTTATATACTCTTCTGGTTCCTCACCACTGGTTTTCAAGGTTAGCTTACAGGTGAGGAGGTGAGCCCTTCAGATACCCTGGGCCTGGCCTGGTCCTCAGCTGTGGGGAGATGTGTGGCTGTTGCTGGTCGTCGGGCGACGGCGAGACAAGCAATTTGCAGCAGCGTCTCGAGCCAGGAGAGACGGATGGATGAGACAACAAAGGGGGCGTCTGTTCTCCAAGGAGCAGATGAAACATGTATAAGGTCTTTCAGGGAGTGTAACAGTACTCCTCTGCTCTCCCCCGGGACTGGCAGGCCCAGTTACACATTCACAGCTCTCTCGCTCCCTCTGCTCGCTGGCTGCCTGCTGTCCACTGCTGGCTGCTAGGACTGACTGTCTGCTACTCCCAATGCTAAACAGGAAGACTCCAAGTACCAGCAACACTCCAGTCTTGAAGTTGACTGAAAAGATGAACTCTATACTGTATGCTGTACTGTAGGCTCCAGGTTATTGGTTACTGTCCCATGCCTGTGTTGTAGGTTGGGTAGGCTCTTGCAGTCCGTCGTCTGGAGCGCCAGTGTCCCGCTGTCCTCTCTGGCTCCGCACAGACACGTCCTACAGGTTAGAGGGAGGTGATAGGGGTGCTGAGGGCGATGACACAGCAAAGCAGACACACACACGCACACACGCACACACAAAGACACGCACACAAACATGCACCCAGGAAACACAATGAACACAGACAGAAAACACACACAAATAAATATGTAGAGGGACACACACACACACACTTTCTCATTTACACTAACCTGTCCTTACACTGGTATCTCCATGTAATGCATTTAATGCTGTTAGCAGGCAGTGCTACTCTGTGTCTCCACTGTCTGAGTCCACCACCATACACCTTACTGACTCAGAGAACATTAACCAATAAGAGAAGTTTTGAACTACTAGCCATGTGCTCAAGTCTATATTTCACTGTACAAATGCAAAGGTAATTGTAGACCTATAGGTTCAGATATACCCACTGTGTAATATACTGTACATAGGCCAAAAGACACATTGACGATCACATTATTTAAGTAGCAGATGTATTTCTTAAACTGTGTGATGGGTAAGTGATATTGCCATGGGGAAAGTGTAAATATCTGAGACATGGGGGTCTGAAGAAGACAATTATTATGAAAGAGAAAAACACTTGGATGAAGGCTTTGATGAAGTGATAACCTGTTACTGCAGAATGGAGCTCTAGCCTTCCATTGTTACTGTACGGAGCAGGCAAGTTTCCTGTCCTCTACCCCACACTCTAACAGGCAGGTTTCATGTCCTCTATGACACACTCAAACGGCTGTATCTGTCAACAACACTAACAGTTTTATGTGTCAACAAGCCTGCTCCATGGCCTCTTTACGAACAGTGTGAAGAGACAGCGTGGGTATAAATAACCCCTAAAGCAACCCACAGAGGATATACAGGTAAATACCAAAATAAAGGAAACACCAACATTCACTCAAGTGTTTTCATTATTTTGGCAGTTACATGTAGGTCAGAGCACAGCAGACACACAGAGAAGTCAATGGTAATCATAACCATCTGGGTTTAACAAGCCAGTTTCCCATGACCTAAGCTCTACATATTGACTAATATACAGTATTGTAAACGTTATGCAGAAATAGCTTATTCTGCTTATGGTCATAGTGCTTATTCTATTTTAAAGTACAGGCCTTGATCTTGTAAATCAAGTTGGTCTTTGATAGTGGAAGAGGATGTTTTCCGCTTCAAAACAAACTTTTAAAATCTTGAACGTTCAAAGTTCAAACTTTAAGAGGTCTGTAACCCGTTTAAACTGAATCAATAATACCTTCGTTAGATGAATTGAATTAATATGACATAGCCTACTACAACAACTGGGAAGATTGATGGATGAATGTGCCAAGGTGTTGCATTTGCCACTGAATTTGAGACATAGTAAACAAATCTACCGATTCAAATCACTGAGTGATTAGCCAGCACTGGCCCCTCTACCCGCAAGAGATTCATTCACCTGGGTGCCGTGGTCAAATATCTGGAGATCAGTACAAATATTACTGGCAGCCAATGATGAACTAGTAGACACTACATCAAAAACTGTTTTGTGCCTCCCGGGTGACGCAGTGCTAGCTGTGCCACCAGAGACTCTGGGTTCGAGCCCAGGCTCTGCCGCGACCGGGAGGCACATGGGGCGACACACAATTGGCCTAGCGTCGTCCGGGTTAGGGAGGGTTTGGCCGGCAGGGATATCCTTGTCTCATCGTGCATTAGCAACTCCTGTGGGGGCTGGGCGCAGTGCATGCTAACCAGGTTGCCAGGTGTACAGTGTTTCCTCCGACACATTGGTGCGGCTGGCTTCCGGGATGGATGCGCGCTGTGTTAAGAAGCAGTGCGGCTTGCTTGGGTTGTGTTTCAGAGGACGCATGGCTCTCGACCTTCGCCTCTCCCGAGTCTGTGCGGGAGTTGTAGCGATGAGACAAGACAGTAACTATTAGCAATTGGATACCACGAAATTGGGGAGAAAAAGGGGGTAATTTTTTAAAATATTTTTTAACGATTTTGTTTCCAATAGCTGCCTACAGTAGGATACTGTACCATGTACTATCAGCTGTTTTTCTACACAACACTCAACACACAGGTACTCTGCTGAATGTATTATTCTGTCAAATGACCTAGTAAAAGAAGGACAATGTGGAGACAGTTCACCTTCAGGTCTTAGCCATCCAATTATTTTTATGCTAGGTAATAACAATAATGAACAATGTTCAGTAATGAACAAACGTCCCACAATCTGTGAAACGATCGACAGCAAATTTGGGAGAAATTAAAATATCACTCTTCAGATTATGCCTTTAAAGTTGGAAGGTAGTACAATAGAGAGCGGCATTCACACATACATGCACGTGCACATGCACAAACACACAAACCTCTCTCCAGGTGTCAATTTCCAAGGTGATTGTGTCCGTGACTCATCAGCAGCAGATTAAGTTACCGGGGGAAACGGAGACTCGTGGCGACACTGCGGGATGCCTTTAGACCTTTCATCTAGTCCGGTCTGAGCGTGCTCCACAGCTGCCTCCCCACCTCTCTAAATCAACCCCCACCCCCTCTCCACAGACCAACCTGTTGGCAGGCTCAGCGTGGCAGTGGGAAAACAGCATGCATTATGCATGCTTTATAAATTCTCTTTACAGCTTCACACGTTCCGGTCGCCCTGGACATGCTCAGGTGAACAGGTGATGTCACCACCACTAAACGAGAGGCTGGTGCTTAGAATGAAGAGACAGAAGGAGAAGAGTGGTCTAACCTATAGAGGTTATACAGTCACTTCATTAATAAGGTGTTATATTCCACTGTAACAGCACAACAGTGAAGTCATGTCATATAACCAGTGGCGATGCATCATTCAGGGCCCCACCTGTTTACCACCTGGCACGCATCAAAAACATTTATTTTTTTTCCCCCACCAAGATGTACATGCTAAAATTGCCACTGCATATAAAATATGGTTTCTACATGAACGTGCACCTGGAAATGATTAATAAATATGCTAAAGAAAAGGAACAAAGCGGTACAGAAGACCACACTGTCCCCGAGCCTTTCTAAGATGCTGGCCTCCCCTAAAAAGGAACGTGCGGCGACTCGAGGCCATCAGGCACAGATGGAGGAACCTCAAATGCCCTCATCATTTATTGTGCCTGGTGTACATTATTAGGACCAACAGCTGGACCCACCACAGAGTCACTTTGCTGTTACAGCTGAGACAGAGATGGCTATTTTCCATTACTTGGACCGCTGCGGTCGACCGCTCTACGCTACAGTCTGACTACTTGACCGCTAGCCTCCTTTCATGCCTCATTTCTGACCATCAAACGTTTCACAGTATTGTTCTGTCTTCTCCCCATTCTATTGTTAGTCCATCGCCATGTCAACAGCACGCAGTAACAAAGCATGTGCAGATTACAGAGTCATGTTAACGATCATAAAGACTTCCATGGAAAAGTAAGCACATGATGTAAGGCTCTGGTGAGGACAGAACAGCAGCTCTAAGTACTGCAATCAGTTAAGACTTTTACATTAAGACTTTTACACGGGTCACAGAACCATTCAGAGAGAGATCAAAGAGGATACATAGCTGAACATTTCATTGTCCTGCCTGCTCTCAGAGAATTAAATAAACTCCTGTGGTGCAAAGCATGGTTAAAACTCAGAAAATAGATACTTTGAAGTACTTTGACCGTACTACCTGTAAGTATCACACAGGGCTATCATGAATTATCGTCAACATCTTTTCTATTAGCTTAAGCCTACACTATAATAGAGCTATGGTAGCATCTCTGACTGATAAGAGTAGTCCGCTCTCCTCTCAGCATGGCAGGAAGTCGGAGTGTGTGAGTGAAACAGCTGGTGCTGTGGAGGACAGAGCTGCCTGCAGGCTCTAGTGCTCTGCTGTGATTTATACCTTTGTCAAAAACTTTCAGGCTATACCCTAGTTCCTACTGCATGTCTACTGCATGTCTAGGACTCCTCTTCAAGGAGAATCATACTTTGATCCACAGTGACCATACTGCCAGATGAACTACTGATACAGAACGCCAGTGGACTCGAGTCATCAAACAATGCTACGACTTGAAAAGGAGACAGACAAAGTAAGCTACGTGAACAACAAACAATTATGGACATACTGTAGGTACTACCACTCATAAAATATTCATACATTGCAGAAGATTTTATTAAATTCAAGTTCTCTTTTTTTTCAGGGTGAAATGTTACAGACTTGGAGACCAGATTGGAGAACAACACTGTTTGAACAGAACACTTTCAGACCCATTTAGATGTTTAATATGTAACGTAAGAGGATTGCGTTATGCTCCAAGGCACTGGAGGGTGATGCAGAAATACCATGAGTGCTGTTAAGCTGTGAGGAGAACATAAACCCTGCTTGCTCACATAATCACATTTACCCTGTCCTACTATCCCCTTCCTACACAAAAGTTAAAGTAGACATCACAGGTCTCACAGAATGCCAAAGACCTCACTGTACGCTACAGGCCTCACCGTCCACTACAGATCTCACAGACCTCACAGTACGCTACAGACCTCACAGAACGCTACAGGCCTCACGGTACGCTACAGACCTCACAGTACGCTACAGATCCCACATGCCTCACAGTACGCTACAGACCTCACAGTACGCTACAGATCTCACAGACCTCACAGTACGCTACAGGCCTCACAGTACGCTACAGACCTCACAGTACGCTACAGACCTCACAGTACGCTACAGACCTCACAGTACGCTACAGACCTCACAGTACGCTACAGACCTCACAGTACGCTACAGACCTCACAGTACGCTACAGTCCTCACATGCCTCACAGTACGCTTACAGACCTCACAATACGCTACAGATCTCACAGTACCCTACAGACCTCACTGTACGCTACAGATCTCATAGACCTCACAACACGCTACAGGCCTCACAGTACGCTACAGACCTCACTGTATGCTACAGATCTCACAGACCTCACAGTATGCTACAGACCTCACAGTACGCTACAGATCCCACATGCCTCAAAGTACGCTTACAGACCACACAGACCTCACAGTACGCTACAGGCCTCACAGTACGCTACAGACCTCACAGTACGCTACAGACCTCACAGTACGCTACAGACCTCACATGCCTCACAGTACGCTACAGGCCTCACAGTACGCTAGAGACCTCACAGTACGCTAGAGACCTCACAGTACGCTAGAGACCTCACAGTACGCTACAGATCCCACAGGCCCCACAGTACGCTACAGGCCTCACAGTATGCTACAGGCCTCACAGTACGCTACAGATCCCACAGGCCCCACAGTACGCTACAGGCCTCACAGTACTCTATAGGCCTCACAGTACGCTACACGCTTCACTGGAATCTGATCACTAATTAACCCACTGTAGTGGAGGGGAATAAAGGAACACATTATGTACCAAACCACTGTATTCATGATGATTCATCTTGTATACAGAATCTATACAACTGCTTCTGTGTTGCTTACTGTACGTGCATGTGACAACAATGTCAGATGGCACATGACGATCGAAATGGACCACAGATGGAAATTAGTTATGTGGAAAAATCGTGTAAACACAAAAAGCATTTTAAATGCCTCTGGAAATGATCTGTACTATGTTTATCTGTCGCATGAATCTTACATCAGTGGCTACAAGGATTCATATCATACCAACACTCTCCAAAGGCATACTAGTGTGCATTGAGGGCCTTGTACTGTGACTGTATCTTCACACTACACACATTAAAGTGCCATCCTAAACCCAACTCTGCTTGATGAAGTGCATCACAACTAATCAGCCTGGCAGTGAATACTTATGTATACCTCTGACTATCTGTCCTAAAAAGAGCTGAATGTTGTTTTGGTCCACGTCTATGGAGGAAAGGAGAGCTTTCATCTTTTATTTACAGTATTCTGTGTGTTCTAAAAATAGCACTTGCTCCAATGTGGACACCTACATGGGCCCAGATTGAGGTGTGGAACATGTGAAATAGTCAGTCAGACAGACAAGCTTTAACACAGTCTCATTCTAAAACAGTGAAAGGTGGGTTTTCACCAGACCGACAGTGTTTGTTTAAACCACAATCACAGGAGGATATGTCTGGGTTATTAAGCCTGATTGAGCCTGTTAGGAATGAATTAGATGACGGCACATTCATTTAAACTTAATATATGTGATTTGTTCTAACAAAGCACTTGACACAGTCTATTTTGGTTTGATATGCTCTATTATTCACATTCTATCTTCTATATAGGGTTAAGTGATGTGTTTGCGATAACTGGTTTGTGATAACTAGAAGGAATTGCTTTCATGGCCATAAACAAAAAAAGAGAAAAAAAGATCATATTACTCCAGTGCTAGCCTCTCTACACTGGCTTCCTGTTAAGGCAAGGGCTGATTTCAAGGTTTTACTGTTAGCTTTTTCCTATAGAGCTACATTTTTATGGAATGGTCTGCCTATCCATGTGAGAGACGCAGACTTGGTCTCGACCTTTAAGTCTTTATTGAAGACTCATCTCTTCAGTAGGTCATATGATTGAGTGTAGTCTGGCCCAGGAGTGTGAAGGTGAACGGAAAGGCTCTGGAGCAACGAACCGCCCTTGCTGTCTCTGCCTGGCCAGTTTCCCTCTCTCCACTGGGATTCTCTGCCTTTAACCCTATTACAGGGGCTGAGTCACTGGCTTACTGGTGCTCTTTCATGCCGTTCCTAGGAGGGATGCGTCACTTGAGTGGGTTGAGTCACTGACGTGATCTTCCTGTCCCGGTTGGCGCCCCCCTCGGGTTTGTACCGTGGGGGAGATCTTCGTGGGCTATACTCGGCCATGTCTCAGGGTAGTAAGTTGGTGGTTTGAAGATATCGCTCTAGTGGTGTGGGAGCTGTGCCTTGGCAAAGTGGGTGGGGTTATATCCTGCCTGGTTGGCCCTGTATCGTCGGACGGGGCCACAGTGTTTACTGACCCCACCTGTCTCAGCCTCCAGTATTTATGCTGCAATTGTTTGTGTCGGGCTAGGATCAGTCAGTTATATCTGGAGTATTTCTCCTGTCTTATCCGGTGTCCTGTGTGAATTTAAGTATGCTCCCTCTAACTCTCTCTCTTCTCTTGGAGGACCTGCCTAGGACCACGCCTCAGGACCATTTGGCCTGACGACTCCTTGCTGTCTACCTGCTACCTGCTATGGAACCCTGACCTGATCACCGGACGTGCTACCTTGTCCCGGGCCTGCTGTTTTCAACTCTCTCTCTCTACCCACCTGCTGTCTCTAACTCTGAATGATTGGCTATGAAAAGCCAACTGACATGTACTCCTGAGGTGCTGACCTGTTGCACCCTCTACAACCACTGTGATTATTATTATTTGACCCTGCTGGTCATCTATGAACGTTTGAACAGCTTGGCCATGTTCTGTTATAATCTCTACCCGGCACAGCCAGAAGAGGACTGGCCACCCCTCAGAGCCTGGCTCCTCTCTAGGTTTCTTCCTAGGTTCCTGCCTTTCTAGCGAGATTTTCCTAGCCACCGTGCTTATACATCTGCATTGCTTCCTGTTTGGGGTTTTAGGCTGGATTTCTGTATAGCACTTTGTGAGATCGGCTGATGTAAAAAGGGCTTTATAAATACATTTGATTGATTGATTGACTGAATGAATGAAGAGAGAGGTTTAACTAGATATGGCTAATTTGTAGTGTGTAGAGAAGACAGGTTTACAGTATTAATCATCCTACACGATAATGGTGTTATAGACATCTTTAACATCCTGTCAAAACCACAAATTATGTCCAGCTACAAACAGGCAGACCAATCACTGAATCTTTTTCAGAAATTACATTTTGGTTCACGTCATCTCAAACAAAAATACCTTTTAAGGCCAGTTCGACTCTGTCATTTCCATAGAAGTGATGTCATTAGTGCCGCCACAGTTTCTCGGACAGACCGTTCCCATGCTTCTTCTCCACCAGCTACTTCATCAGAGTATCTCCAACTCTCTAGTACAGATGTAGGATCTTTGAGCCAGTTTGCTACAGCAGGGAAATAATCCTGCAGCAACAGGATTATTATGTGGATTCTAATGAATGGACATTTTTGCATCCATGCCACCTGGCACTGCAGTGTGGGAGAAGGTTTGTGAACTTATTTTATCTGTGAAGAAAACATTGTAGTTTCAATATGACAGAAAGAGAAAGGGCCCTGACTGACACTTCCTGTGAGCTAGAGAATCACTTTCCCAGGCCTGACAAAGTCACGTCACACATTACAGAAGAAGAGAAGCTGTCTGAGGCTGAGAGAGCCTGTCTGTGAGAAGCAAGGGGTGTTATTCAGATAGAGTTGTCTAGGATGAGAGCCAGTGTAAGCTACATTCATACTGCATGCATCCCGAGAGAGTTTCACTTATAGGTAGATATATAGCCTACGGTAAAGAGAGAAAGGTTTAGTTAGTCTACAAAGGCTTTATGGGGTAAATGCATACAAAGGAGTGTTTAGAAACATGCAGAATCAGAGGAACAAGGGTGCTGTAGAGTAGGACTGGGGACCCCTATGAGTATTCCTCCAGTTGTTGCTGCACACATACTGCCCTGTATAACAGCTGGCTAGGGGTCATGTTAAAAAGCCAATAGAGAGAGGAGCTATGTGCAGAATGTCAGCAACCTGTCCAACTGACCAGTGGGTATCACTGTGTAATCCATCCCGCACCCAGCCTCCCAATATTAATTACTGTCCATATTGAAAGTCTGATTAGTTCATTATAGACATTTTTAAAAAGTGTTCAAGAGGATCCTTAGTTATGGTCTTTGAAAAAGTTTTCAATGAAGTGATACGCCTAATAACTGTTATTTGTTTTAACACTGCCAGGCATGCCAAGCAATATGATTATGTTATAAGGATACGATGCGACTCGAATCATGGCAGAAGCAGATACTGTATTTTTGACATGACAGTCGATGGACTGCATGATATTTCTATTACCCATATCGATGTTCCCTCAAACTAACTTATAATCGTAGGATGTAATGAATGTCAATAAGTGAACAAGGAATGTTGTATGTTGAAGGAAAATAAGAATATCCTACCTTTGCAGAGGTCCAGCACAAACCGTGGCCAGTGTGACGCGTTTATTTCTCAGTTAAAACATGAAATATTCAATTGCCTCCATCCTTATATTTCATTGTCAATTTGAATATCAGCAATACAATGAGACTCATTTCATAAACTCCGTAGGATTTCATTGATTTAGCCTGTCAATTGGTTGAAGTTGACTGTGTGGCTATATAGAGAAAAACGCCAATAAAGTCTATTCCATAATCGTTATTTGTATTTCAATGTGCTTTACCTTCAATATGTTCTTCAAAGTTGTAAAAGGTTTCGTCAACATCAACAAGTTTGAGAAGGCTATTCATTGAACGTGAAATTGACGCGGAGTATTTCAGTGCGCACACGGGAAGTTGATTCGTTGAACAAACAAGAACAATCAGTGCATCTTGTAGGCGGGGCAAAATCCCGTTACTCTGGATCCGAGCAATCATTCCCTGCCTCTCAGAGCCAGAGAGAGCAGACCACTGCCCAGTGACCTATCAGTTGCAAGCACATGCTGCTGACCAAAACAGTAAACTGACCTCCCTCATTTTAACCTCTTAGTTATCGAGATTAAATACATGTTTCCCACAAACTCAGAAACATCCAAAATATGTGAGGTAGGTCTTCCTAAATATGCCTACACATTGTTTAATTTCCTAATGCTATTCAGATTCACAACTTTGACAATCTTTCCACAATCATCATCATCACCATGTCCCCCCATTTCACTTACCTGAGGTATATGAGTCCAGGCAGACAGATACATACTCTACCTCAATGTTCAATGTGATACAACCACCCTGTAAAAACCGACAGCTATATATGATGCCAAATTGTTAGCCAACTGTTGCACAAAATGTTACTACAGCATCCTCTTTCTCTCAGACTGTGTTTTAGCAACAGTTAAAGCACCACCAGACAGTGGGGCCAGAGTCAGTGACTCTTAGTCGTGGCACCCAGCCCAGGAGACACCCACACAGAGCTCTCTACCCGGAACTTGGCACCACGGGAGAAACACCTGCCAGATGGTCAAATTCTACAAGGATACAGAAATGTGCATTTTTTTTGTATTCAAACTGACAGGGGCATTGGACATTTCTAACTATTGTGTTGTGGGCATAATTGGTTGTTAGTTTTAGTTTAGAGTTTCCAAAAATGAAACACTGTACCTGCCTAATGCACAATTTCCATCCTAATTCTACACATTTTGCCATGGGGCAGAGAAAATGTTGCCGTTTTATAGCCAATTTTCCATGACTTTGGCGACGATATCAACGGTGGCCCCCTGGAGGTCAGGGCCCCTGAGCACATGCCCTGCGTGTCCGGTAATAATTAGGCCGACTACGAGGTTTAGATAGCTGGCTAAACTACCTACCTAGCAATGTTAGCTGACATGGGCTCATTGAATGTCATAACAAGTAGAAAACTGCTGATGCCCTACCAAATGCACCTCGTGAATTCTACTTTTCTAAATCCCAACAGTAAATTGAGACCCCGACTGAGTTTATTTATTTTTGGCCCCCTAGGCAGCCACGGGGCTACGAGTAGCACATAGTCTGCGTAAAGGAAGAAGTGGCACAGGTGTAATCTCATGTCTTGGCATTCAATGGTGTTTGGGATAACCTTAAGTGGTGTCTGGCAAACAACTACTGATGTTAATGACAATTTTTTTTGTCTCATTTACATCACATTTCACATTTGTGTTGCACTGATATTGAGTTCAGAGGGAAACATGGCTCATATAGTGACAGTGAAATCTCTATGATAGATAGTTATGTAATAGACCCTGATGTTAATCCTGACCTTTCCGCCTCTTTCAGAACAAAGGATTAAAAGGCCATAGACAACAGAGTGGACGTCTGTCTGATAGTGTGTGTGTGTCACCACCACCTCCTCACAAGATCGCTAAGCTCCTCAATGTGACCTGTGTGTGGTCGGTCAAATTCAAGCCTTCTATCTGGCAATGGCCACTCCGCCGCTATTGATAACTTTGCTAAACAATGTTTCTATTGAAGGAGCGGAGCGTTTCCATCTCCTCCATGGTTACAATCAGTTTTCCCTATTCAAACTGAGAGCAGCCAGGAGCCACTGTACATTTCTAAGTGGGAGAGACACGTGACCCAGAACCAGAATAGCATCTTAGCCAATGAGGTGGGGACAGATAAGAGATCTGTTCTTTTTGGCTCCTTGTCTGAAGTTAGTGAACCATCAACATGCCCCTCATAATTTGAGCCTGTTAGAGCAAGAGATGTCTGTTGGATGTGAATAACAGTTTTTGTTATGGAGAAAATCCTGGGTTGTATCCTGTGTTGTCTGTGCCAGCCAAGTGATCGATCTGTACAACTGCCTAAGGGTTATTGCAAGTGGGTGTCGGTTTACTTTAGTTTGATTGAAAGGAAAAAGGGCTGTTATAAGAGAGCAAATAAAATGGAAATAGCTGTGACATTTACAGCGGAGGAAATTAAATAAAGTACAAACTGTCAGAAAAAAGTATTTGTGTCAGTTTTCATCTCCAGTTTCATAAATTATTCTAAAACATACTAGAGAGGTGGAGACTTGACTGTAATTAGATAACAGTTCAGAGAGGTGGAGACTTGGCTGTAATTAGATAACAGTTAAGAGAGGTGGAGACTTGACTGTAATTAGATAACAGTTCAGAGAGGTGGAGACTTGACTGTAATTAGATAACAGTTCAGAGAGGTGGAGACTTGACTGTAATTAGATAACAGTTCAGAGAGGTGGAGACTTGACTGTAATTAGATAACAGTTCAGAGAGGTGGAGACTTGACTGTAATTAGATAACAGTTTAGAGAGGTGGAGACTTGACTGTAATTAGATAACAGTTCAGAGAGGTGGAGACTTGACTGTAATTAGATAACAGTTCAGAGAGGTGGAGACTTGACTGTAATTAGATAACAGTTTAGAGAGGTGGAGACTTGACTGTAATTAGATAACAGTTCAGAGAGGTGGAGACTTGACTGTAATTAGATAACAGTTTAGAGAGGTGGAGACTTGACTGTAATTAGATAACAGTTCAGAGAGGTGGAGACTTGACTGTAATTAGATAACAGTTCAGAGAGGTGGAGACTTGACTGTAATTAGATAACAGTTCAGAGAGGTGGAGACTTGACTGTAATTAGATAACAGTTCAGAGAGGTGGAGACTTGACTGTAATTAGATAACAGTTTAGAGAGGTGGAGACTTGACTGTAATTAGATAACAGTTCAGAGAGGTGGAGACTTGACTGTAATTAGATAACAGTTTAGAGAGGTGGAGACTTTTTAATTTTATTATAATTAGTATTTATTTATAATTATTTTTACTCCCTTTTTCTCCCAAATTTTGTGGTATCCAATTGGTAGTTAAAGTCTTCGCTGCAACTCCCATACGGACTCAGGAGAGGCGAAGGTCGAGAGCCGTACGACCCCCAAAACACAACCCGGCCGAGCCGCACTGCTTCTTGACACAATGCCTGCTTAACCCGGAAGCCAGCCGCACCAATGTGTCGGAGGAAGCACCGTACACCTGGCGACTGTGTCAGCTTGCCGCAGGAGTCGCTAGAGCGTGATGGGACAAGAACATCCCTGCCGGCCAAACCCTCCCATAACCCGGACGATGCTGGGCCAATTGGGTGCTGCCCCATGGGTCTCCCTGTTGGCTGCGACAGAGCCTGGACTCAAACCAGGATCTCTAGTGACATAGCTAGCACTGCGATGCAGTGCCTTAGACCACTGCGCCACTTGGGAGAGAGGTGGAGAGACTTGACTATAATTAGATAACAGTTTAGAGAGGTGGCGACTTGACTATAATTAACTTATTATTGATGATCTGCCTTTCCTGAATATAAAATAAATGTTTGTGAGAGGTTTGTGAGAGGTTTGTCTACGATGCTTCTTAAACATTTGGATATGAAATATTAACACTATACTCCCATTGATCTACCGTAAAACGTCAATTAACGCTGAGTCTCAAATAGCTGCCTGTCCCTTTTAATAGCTGGGCATCAGAACACATTTCAGCAAATAAATGTCTGTTTCAAATAAATGTCACATCTAAATAAATTCGTTACCATGGATACAGCTCTGCTATTCCCACAGTCACGTGCATTAAACATAAAAAAATAAATATATATACAGTATATATATTCTGTCAACGTTGCTATCTATGGTGCCGGTATCGCTCTCAGTGATGGTAAGGCGTGAACTCGGGGGTGTATGATAGGCAGCCTAGTCTTTGCAAGTCTAATCTAGGATGGATGTTATTATAATGTTTATACTGGTCATACTGGTCACAATACACAGTGTGGTAGTCTTTTCAACATTTTATTGAGCAAAAGCTGTGTGCATTAAGGAAATAGACGCCTGGCTCTAATAAGCACTGGTTGTGCTCCATGATTGAAGCAAATAAATGCCGGGGCTATTCATTTACATTTTAAGGTATTCATGTTTGTGGTTGGGAGGAAAATCAATAAACTTTTTTTATTTAACTAGAGATGGGTGGCTCACGTTCCTCCAAGGCCTGAATCTCTCTCTCTCTCTCTGTCTGTCTGTCTGTTAGAACTTGGTAGGCTTATCAATGTTTGACTAATTGGTATTGATTGGTGAATGTATTGTATTGTATTATACTGCCTTTTTTTCACTGCATTCCAAACATGAAAAAACAACTAGGCCACTAGGGCCTCTGGAATAGATTCAAAATGACCTTTTCTGCTTTGAAGGCACTCCAATGGAGCAATATCACTTGGCGGGAAGTGATGCTCCAAAGATTAAGTATCATTTCTCCCGGTAGTTTTGAAAATAGTGCTCACGAGCCAAAACGTCTCCCCGATAACTGTGCACATTTGCGAACGTTTGCAATTCATATGAAATGTTACGAATTCAAATTCGTACAATATGTTACGAATGTGTAATTGCTTAAGATCCCAGACTGCACCTTTAAGGAAAGGAGGATACCTAGTGAGTTGTACAACTGAATGCATTCAACTGAAATGTGTCTTCCACATTTAACCCAAACCCCTCTGAATCAGAGAGGTGCAGGGAGCTGCCTTAATCGACATCCATGTCATCGGCGCCCAGGGAACAGTGGGTTAACTGCCTTGTTCAGGGGCAGAACAACATATTTTTACCTTGTAAGCTCAGGGATTCGATCTTGCAACCTTTCGGTTACTAGTCCAACGCTCTAACCGCTAGGCTACCTGCCGCCCCAAAACTGAATGCATTCAACTGAAATGTTGAACTAAATGGGATGTGTCAGACCCGATTGTACTGGGCTGTTCTCCCATTTTGCAGTAAATGTGTCCTATAATGTCGCTGCTCTAATACATGGTTGGAAAGGGGAGTGGGAGGTGGCTAGACGGTTCAATCACTGTGAGTAATACATATGGGGCAGCAGCCCATTAAGCGCTATACCATTCACTAAGACAAATACAAAGTACTAACTCGTAAATTCCCCGATTGGACTTAAGTTCCTTCTGAAGTTCCTTCATGAACACCTTGTTCATGTTCTTAGCTGGCAAGATGACTGTAATCCATTAGCCTGATAGCGGGGAACAGTCATGTCGTTACAATTGTGTGCTCTTATCTCTTAATTCACTTAATGATGAGTTTGCCAGTCTGAATGACAGCTTGTGTAACTGGAAACACTTTGTGAATAGATCAATGATGTAGCACAGAGCACATTAAACTGCTGTATCATCTAGGTTACCTGTTATCCATGTTACCTGTTATCCATTATCCATCTGTAATTAAAACAGTATAACCCTTGCCTGAGTCACCTTGTCTTGAAGGATAGTTAGACTGTTCATTTGCCTCCTTTATGGTAGTGGCAGTGAAAGCTGAGCCGAGGTGAGGAGAGATTGAATTGAACCTGGATCTCCAGCCACCCTAGAGAACACATAACAAGATCAATTACACAAATTAGCCACTACTCCAGAAACAGTTAAGCACCCCCACCTCCACCTTTCCATCAAGGTGTGGAGACCAGGCCTGTGGTACCTGTCGTTGGAACACTGGTGGTGAAACTCAGTGTGCTGTTGGTCGGCAGCGCAGACAACATTCAAACTAGCTACTGTAGATTGACTTGACCGAAAAGGCCTTTGTAGTCGAGTTGCACTGCCTGCACAATCTGATGTCTTTGAGTGAGAGAAAGACAGAAAAGAGAAGAAAAGAAAAGAGAGAGAGTGAGAGAGAGAGAGAGAGAGAGAGAGAGAGAGAGAGAGAGAGAGCGAGAGAAGTGAACATGTGGGTTTCCCACCAACTGCCAGCTAAAGTAATTGCAGTGTGCAGACAACATCACATTCATCTTCAGCTATCTGACAGCTCCAGAAACACTGAGGGAAGGAATTTGTGAAAATACTCATTCACATACAACATGTTTTGAGAGACATGAAGTAATAAATATACAGTACATGCTTTGGAGGGGAGACAGTTTTGCTCAGTTTCCATGGTAACAATGGAAGTTGGAATTTGTTTTGCTGCTAAGTTTTATTTTCAGACCATTAACAAAGGTCTTGCTATTGTGATGTGTAAAATGTATTATGTTTTATTGTGTTTCCAGTCTTGGTGTTACAAAAGGAACCCATTTGAATTTAAAGGAGAAACAACAATGAACCTCCCACATGTTATCTTGCTTATCAAAGATGTTACTAACATACAGTGTCCCTGTTTCACAGTTCTTCCTATTCCATTAAAGTAAATACCATGATGAAATAATTTCCAAAGTCTCAAGGTCAGACATGTCTACATGGTGGTTCATGAAACACATGCACTATTGGGTACAGTATTACATCTCAAATTATATTGTGCTGCAACAAAAAAGCATTTCATTCAAAAATTCTCTCCACGGTCACATTTAGTTAGCTGTTAATCGTGATGCTGTTCTCTAAATAAGGAAACAAATATGCTAATTATTTCATTAATGAGGCTTCAAATGGTCGTCGACCAAACAAAAGCGAATAAATAAGGAAGAAAACAAATGTATCCTCCACCCTGCTAGTTCCATAGGGCATAGATACATCTGCTCCATGAGAAATGTATGGCTGTAGTGGTCCCTTAAAGGGATGATAACTATTTCCTTCCCCGAATTCCTATCTCCTATGCAATGCATCATAAATCCTATAGATTACACCCAGCGCATGGAATAACCAGACCAGCTGTGGCTCAAAGTGTGACACAGTCAATCAGGCCATGTCCCTGTCACCTGCAGTGTGCAGTGACTGCGAGCACACTGTGGCCCCCAGGGGTCCAGGGAGACTCTAATGATATGGTCCTACAGGTACAAAGAGTTTGATGCATCTGGTGGACATGAGGCGTTAAACTTTTTCATGTCTGTGTGGAAAGGAAACTGACAGTCGCATTGATGGTCAACAGACTTTCCACCAGAGTATAAATTAAATGTTCTTTTGACCAGCGACATTTGTCGCATTCTAATTGTCTACAGACATGTCATTAGACCAAGTATAAACTGGCCAGTGGCGACCCGTCAATTTTGTGTTTGCCTGTTTTGCATGTTATTTTGGCATTAATACGTGTCACATATCTGTTTGAAAACAATGTAATAAAAATCCAATCGAATCGTTTAGTTAATATATTTGTTATATTTCACCTTTATTTAACCAGGTAGGCCAGTTGAGAACAAGTTCTCATTTACAACTGCGACCTGGCCAAGACAAAGCAAAGCAGTGCAACAAAAATAGATGTGCAGATGGGGATGTGCAAGTGGAAATACTGGTGTGCAAAAGAGCAGAAAAACAAAAACAAATATGGGGATGAGGTAGGTAGTTGGTTGGTTGGATGGGCTACTTACAGATGGGCTGTGTACAGCTGCAGTGATCGGTAAGCTGCTCTGACATTTGATGCTTAAAGTTAGTGAGGGAGATGTGTCTCCAACTTCAGTGGTTTTTGCAATTCGTTCCAGTCATTGGCAGCAGAGATCTGGAAGGAAAGGTGGCCAAAGGAGCTGTTGGCTTTGGGGATGACCAGTGAGATATACCTGCTGGAGCGCGTGCTACGGGTGGGTGTTGCTATGGTAACCAGTGAGCTGAGATAAGATGGAGCTTTATCTAGCAAAGACTTATAGATGACCTGGAGCCAGTGGGTTTGGCGACGAATATGTGGCGAGGACCAGCCAACAAGAGCATACAGGTCGCAGTGGTGGGTAGTATATGGAGCTTTGGTGACAAAACGGATGGCACTGTGATAGACTACATTCAGTTTGCTGAGTAGAGTGTTGGAGGCTATTTTGTAAATGACATCGCCGAAGTCGAGGATCGGTTGGATTGTCAGTTTTACGAGGGTATGTTTGGCAGCATGAGTGAAGGAGGCTTTGTTGTGAAATAGGAAGCCGATTCTAGATTTAACTTTGGATTTTAGATGCTTAATGTGAGTCTGGAAGGAGATCTTACAGTCTAGCCAGACACCTAGGTATTTATAGTTGTCCACATATTCTAAGTCGGAACCATCCAGAGTAGTGATGCTAGTCTGGCTGGCGGGTGGGGGCAGCGATTAGTTGAAGAGCAATAGTGTTGCAAAACAACACAGTTTGATTAATTAGCCTCCATCAGGTTTGAGTAGTGGTCTCGAAGCAGCAACATGTAGCTAATTAGTGTAAAAGGCAGCAAACACTTCCTGCTACAACGGCAGCCAATCTGAGAGAAACTGAGCATCTCTTTGGGGATCACAACACCACTTCGTCATTAGCAGTTGATGGAGACCAGGCGGCACCCTTTGACAGTAATGGATGACTTCAAATCTCCATGAGCATTAAGTTAAACAATCTCTCAGGGAGAGGACAGCTACGGATTTATGTTACTCTAAACTATAATTGGATATTGATTTATTGACAAAGCATCTAGGCATGCAGTAGAGCAGACTGCTGTGAGGAACTAACTGCCAGTACAGTACAGGTAGTAGGACAGGGCCAAGGGAATGTAGTTCTGTAATACACACTTAAGTACACATTCAACAGGTTTCATATCCTGAGGCAACAGGAAGCTTGTGGGAATGGAAACATGTATTCTACCACAGATCCTTACTGTAAGTAGGTTTCATTGGGACTAGGGTATAATCTTAACTGTGAGTGATTCCAAAATTGACTCGGTAGAGCCCATTATTAAAGTAGAACTCCATTGCATGGTTCATGTAACGGTCCTGACCTGTTTTATGTTGTTTTGGTATGTGTTTATGGTCAGGGCGTGTGTTTTGGGTGGGCAGTCTATGTTTTGTATTTCTAGGTTGGGTTTTGTGTTCGGCCTGGTATGATTCTCAATTAGAGACAGGTGTGTATCGTTTGTCTCTAATTGAGAGTCATACTAAGGCAGCCAGGGTTTCACTGGGGTTTTGTGGGTGTTTGTTCCTGTGTCCTCACAGGACGGTTGAAGGTTAGTCACATTTGTTGTTTTGTAGTTTTGTAGTGTCTTGTTTGCTGTTGTCATTAAAAGATGGCTTATTTCCCTCAATCCGCATCTTGGTCCTATCCATGCTCCTTCTCGTCTAAGGGGGAGAACAACATTGACTGCCTTTACAGTTCAGTACTATTGGAATCCGTGGTCTGCTGAAAAGAAGTACATGTACTCTCTGTTGAGGGGATAAAAGTAGTGATGCATTGATGAAAACTCTTACCTCTCCCTAAACGAGTGTTATGATTAGGCTGGCTGGAGAAGAGCAGAGTCAAATTAATAATACAGTGTGATTGGTTGGTGCACCTGGAACTACAACCCCTGGAATATTTCTGTCCAAAATGGATCTAAATCCTCTGTTACTCTGTCCAGTCGTTACATTCCAGATTCTCTTTATTAATATGTAATGTAATGTCTGGACAAAGTAACAGAGGCTTTGTCTCCATTTTGGTCAGAAATATTCCAGCGGTTCTAGTTCCAGGTACACCAATACCACTGCTTTTATCCATGAGGTGAACATTTGAATTTTGTCGGAGACTTCTGAAGGCTTGTCATATTGTTAAGGAAACTGTTGATTGGTTGTGTCAAAATACAGCCAACCTGACGGAAAATAATATATGCAGGTGGACGGGGACGGGTGGAATAAACTAAATTGTGATTTTCTAGTGAGCTGGAAAAAGCATCCATTCATCATGGTGCCACACACTGTCAGCGTTTTGTCCCACATATTTCATATAAAGTATATCACCATAGGAAATGCAGTAGGCACACTCATATAACCTCTCCTCTGCTTATCAGTGAGACAGTAGGCACACTCATATCACCTCTCCTCTGCTTATCAGTGAGACAGTAGGCACACTCATATCACCTCTCCTCTGCTTATCAGTGAGACAGTAGGCAATACTTCCATTAAGCAGCACATTTAGATAACTCCAGTCAACTTGTTTGGCAGTCCTTGTATCAATGCCTAAAATACACTGCCTTGAAAATGCAGTCTTGCACTTGCCTGCACCAACTTGTGGCACTGATTCAAGTCTAGATAGAGAATAGAGTGACACCAAGCTATCATAGGCGGAAGTGAAAAGCATCTTTTCTCAAAGCAGACAATTATATAAATATATATTTTCTTTTTGAGCAGTGAGATAAATGTGTTTTCAGCATATTGTTTTTTCTCTCTATCAAACTGCGGTACTCTATCAAACTGTCAAAGTGATCTAGTTGTTTACTCAGAGGATGCACCAGCAGAGACCACACGATACAACATAGTGCAAAAAGGTTTAGATTACTTGACTATGCCTCACCAGCATATAAAATTGAATTCCCAATTTTATTGCCAATGCAGCAGTATATTTTCAACAGCCATTCTTAATGCCAAAAGTAAGCTTTAAAGGTAACACCTCCCATTCACCTTGATAAGTTGTCATGGTCCATAAAAGGTGAACAGATAGGGACAGCCTGCTCCATTGTGCTGTTATCATGCTCTGAAACTCAATTAATTGACAGTACAAAGACATTAACAGCTCAGATTAGGAGCCAGGAGAACAAGTGTGGTCCCCATCCATCTCCCTTCATAAATCTGCCATTATGTGTTGGTCAACAGAGGACACTGGCCACCAGCCAACCCACCATCCTGCCAGGTGGAGGTAAACACACTTAATGGTGCTGACTGGAGAGGATGAGAAACATGAACGCTGCAGCAGAAATACAGTATATGCAAATGTTTTACTGTATGATGTAAACTATACTCGGTAACACTTGATTTGTATGTGGGCAAATTAAACAAATTCCCCAAATAATAAGGATTCTTTACCCCAGACACCAACAAGAAATCCATATGAGGGCTATGTTGTATATAATATTCTTGACATCAAAGCTGTTCTCTGTTCCACATTTGAGTGACATCCATCTATCTATATAAATCCATGTGTACGTGTGTGGTAAATTGGAAAATATTAATTAGTTTATTGAGGTGTTATGCCGCAGTTGTTGCATCAGAGTTGATTTCACATGTCAAAGCCTGAACTACACTGCTCAAAAAAATAAAGGGAACACTTAAACAACACAATGTAACTCCAAGTCAATCACACTTCTGTGAAATCAAACTGTCCACTTAGGAAGCAACACTGATTGACAATAAATTTCACATGCTGTTGTGCAAATGGAATAGACAAAAGGTGGAAATTATAGGCAATTAGTAAGACACCCCAAAAAAGGAATGGTTCTGCAGGTGGTGACCACACACCACTTCTCAGTTCCTATGCTTCCTGGCTGATGTTTTGGTCACTTTTGAATGCTGGCGGTGCTTTCACTCTAGTGGTAGCATGAGACGGAGTCTACAACCCACACAAGTGGCTCAGGTAGTGCAGCTCATCCAGGATGGCACATCAATGCGAGCTGTGGCAAAAAGGTTTGTTGTGTCTGTCAGCGTAGTGTCCAGAGCATGGAGGCGCTACCAGGAGACAGGCCAGTACATCAGGAGACGTGGAGGAGGCCGTATGAGGGCAACAACCCAGCAGCAGGACCGCTACCTCCGCCTTTGTGCAAGGAGGTGCACTGCCAGAGCCCTGCAAAATGACCTCCAGCAGGCCACAAATGTGCATGTGTCTGCTCAAACGGTCAGAAACAGACTCCATGAGGGTGGTATGAGGGCCCGACGTCCACAGGTGGGGGTTCTGCTTACAGCCCAACACCGTGCAGGACGTTTGGCATTTGCCAGAGAACACCAAGATTGGCAAATTCGCCACTGGCGCCCTGTGCTCTTCACAGATGAAAGCAGGTTCACACTGAGCACATGAGCACATGTGACAGACGTGACAGAGTCTGGAGACGCCGTGGAGAACGTTCTGCTGCCTGCAACATCCTCCAGCATGACCGGTTTGGCGGTGGGTCAGTCATGGTGTGGGGTGGCATTTCTTTGTGGGGCCGCACAGCCCTCCATTTGCTCGCCAGAGGTAGCCTGACTGCCATTAGGTACCGAGATGAGATCCTCAGACCCCTTGTGAGACCATATGCTGACACATGCACATTTGTGGCCTGCTGGAGGTAATTTTGCAGTGCTCTGGCAGTGCACCTCCTTGCACAAAGGCGGAGGTAGCGGTCCTGCTGCTGGGTTGTTGCCCTCCTACGGCCTCCTCCACGTCTCCTGATGTACTGGCCTGTCTCCTGGTAGCGCCTCCATGCTCTGGACACTACGCTGACAGACACAACAAACCTTATTGCCACAGCTCGCATTGATGTGCCATCATGGATGAACTGCACTACCTGAGCCACATGTGTGGGTTGTAGACTCCGTCTCATGCTACCACTAGAGTGAAAGCACCGCCAGCATTCAAAAGTGACCAAAACATCAGCCAGGAAGCATAGGAACTGAGAAGTGGTGTGTGGTCACCACCTGCAGAACCATTCCTTTTTTTGGGGTGTCTTACTAATTGCCTACAATTTCCACCTTTTGTCTATTCCATTTGCACAACAGCATGTGAAATGTATTGTCAATCAGTGTTGCTTCCTAAGTGGACAGTTTGATTTCACAGAAGTGTGATTGACTTGGAGTTACATTGTGTTGTTTAAGTGTTCCCTTTATTTTTTTTTAACAGTGTATTTAAAGAGACTGCATCACTACTGGAACCATGGGCACCATTACCTCAGGCATACTTTGTTTAACAAGCTACAGTATGTCAGGTGGGCTATCACTATAGTCAATATGGTTAATGACAAAAAAAGCAGTCTTCTCCTTTGCTTTAAAATGGCCTTCAAAGTGGGAATACTTGGATGTGATTTGCTACGCTTTCATAGACAGAGTTTCACCTGCTATGGAATATGACTAATAACCGTGTATGATCTTAATTAGTCTGAACTATCAGCATGTTAAATAGGGTGCTTCAACAAAGCATGAAATTCAAAATAACTCTTCTCCATTGATCCCTCCATGGGGTAATTTAGTGGCTCATTTTCATGTATGTGCTAGAGTTTAGATTTTGGTGATGAATAATTGTTGACTATTCTTCATCCTGCAGGCTCTCCCTATTGAATGAATAATTAATATACAGCTAAATGCACTTCTATGGGAAATCATAGGTTGATCACGACTCAAGGGTGAACTAGACATCATTGTTCTCCAGCAGCATACTTTGTTAATCAGACAAATATGAAATAAATGGACCAAACACAAGCCCTGATTCCCTCCAGTGCTTTGTCCTATGGAGGCATGACGGTTCTTGGACACAGTCAAATTCGAACATCATGTGAGACACAAGCAGTGAGGACAGGACCCTAAATATGATAGAGAAGTATTGACATGAGAGTGAAAAACATCACAAACATACTGAGACAATACTGATGGAGTGAGTATTAAGAGATTGAATGAAATGTGCTTCTTAAAAGTAGCACACATCTAAAGTGTGATACCTGTCTTAGAATGGTGGATTTACCAAGTGGGGTACAGTAGTTAAGAAGAGGTACTCTGGCAGTTTTTCATCCCGATTTGTTACAGAACAAATTTTCAACAAATTCAGAGTTAACACCTACTTCAACAATTGGTACAGTTAAGGGATCTATTTTTGTCTGTGCTGTGAACAGGTTCAATGGGTTCTGTAAACAGTTCTCCTGAAGCTGGATTAATGAGCAGTTGGAACTAGCTCTATGGCTGACAGTGTTTAATAGCTAGCTATGGTTGACAGTGGCTTCTAGCTAGCTACGGCTGATAGTGTCTTCTAGCTAGCCATGGCTGACAGTATTTAATAGTTCAACCTGGTCTCAGAGCATTTCATATTATTCTGTACGAACATCTGAGACACTCCTTTTAGTATGATATGTTACGTGACACTTCAAGCGAGACGTTAGCGGTCCATATTAATGTTATTGTGGTACTGTAATTTCTCTCAGGGGGTCTAAATACCATTTAAATCAAGTAGAATGATTCTGTCAAAACTTAGTGGTCCTGAATTTGATGAGTTCACTAATGGCACAGCAAGGAGTAATAGCACTGACCTCAAGAGGCTTCTGTTAATGGCTTTTACATGAGAATGTCTGATGCGTTGGCAAGCTGACAACCCAGCAATTATTGTATGAAATGATGAGTTTCCTACATCACCACTGGAACAGCAAGCTCCAAGTCAATTAAAAAGTTACATCCAATTAGAAGATCATAATGTTGAAGATAAACTCATATGTGGAGGCTAGTTTGTGTGATCCGCTAACCACCCTGAACTCTCATAGGAAATCCTGAGTAGATTTCCCATTCCAAAGTGAACTCTCAAATGCTCTCAGTTTCTTATTTGGAGAGTTTCATTTCTAAAAGTAGAAGAACTGCGCCACAAGCTTAGAAAGGGCCTGCCGTAAGCTTGCAGTAAGCTTCAGGAAATTGTAAAGGGCATGAGTACAAGACCAAGAGTGTGTTTCAGACGTTACTTGGAGGCGTGCTCCATTTCTGTGTGGGGATGATGGGGTAGTTGTGTGGCAGCCAAAAGGGTTAATCGTAAAACAAAAACATAGCAAAAAAAATAGTGTGCATATAATATTTGTGACCCAATGTTGCCACTACCAGTCAGTCACCATAACAACCAGCATCTATCCCGGGGCTTAAAACACATCTAAATTGCCAGAACATTTTAGCCTCATAATTACCAGACTGATTACCACAGCTATATCAAACATCCATGTAAGCTCATGAGATCAGGTGGCTTGCGAGGCTAAGAACATTTAGCTGTGAGAGATATTGAATCTCATCTAATACAATAAGTCTTCTGAGTTTGCCACTAACACGCAGAGGCACAGCTGTGGCGACATGCCATGGGAATTAAAGAGAATTACAGAATGGAGGGACAGAGTTCAGTGCCTACAAGAATGAAAGATTGTTTTTATTGTGAGAGCTCTGGAGAGTAAGATGTCCAATGTATTTACAGTATTACAACTATACTTGAGAAAAAAAACTATGATAGTAACAAGCACATAAATGTTCATAGACATGGCTAGAAACATGATTGTAAGAGCATAGTTTGTTTATCCTGCTCTTACAATCATGGAGAGTTCATGATTTTTATTGTGCTGCTTTTGGGTAATTTAAGCATGGGTATAATGATGAAAAAGTAAACAGTGGCAAATACCAATAACATCATCACCACAACACCAAATCAAATGTAATTGAATAAGCTCCGAGCTCTGGTATAGACAGGGCTTTTCTCTGAGGCATTGATGGAACTCCCTGATACAGAAACTCATTACACAAACTATTCCATTCATCCAGCCAGATCAACTACACACCCGGTCACTGCTAGGGAAGGATGTCTGAGAGGGTTGGGCTGTACCTCATTACCCATGTGGATGACAGGGAAGCCTCAGTGTACATAGCTAAAGTAGGAAAAATATATAATCATCACTACACCCAAAACTGTAGCTGCCTCTGCTGAGTGAACCAGCCACCTCCAATCAAATACAATACCATTTACACAAAGCTGTAACAGAGAGGTCACTGTGTCTGTAGGGTAGTAATTGTGCTGATCCATAAAGGTAACACCTAATACACAGTCTAAAGAGGTCACTAGGTTGAAAAATGTATGGAATTTCTTATTAAAAAGGACTTATTTCATCCCTGGTGTTACAGCCAGTATTGCAAGACACTGACAAAGTCAATTAGGCAGGATACCAAAAAAAGTACCAGCCGCATGGTAAAAAGAATGTTGAAAACTTCTAAGAAGCTAAATAATATCCAACTCTTCACGGGAGGCCAATGGTATTTAATAAAGAGGCAGCAAAGTATACTCAGCATGCTTCCATCAATAAAGTTAATTTGGATTATTATAACACCTTTGTTAATACCAGCAAATATTGTCAGTTATGCTTATGCTGAAACCACTGCCTTTGATTTCTTATTTTCATTCTAGCTGACAATGTGATTAACAAATGAACACTAATATACAACGCTCTCCGACATGTTGATTTGCAAAAATGAATGATCCTACATCAAGCTGTCACTGACCACTGACTGCAGTTTATTAGATTATCTGCTCTAAACGTAATGCTATGGAAATTGTGTTGATGCTAATGTTGCAGTGTGAAGTTGTTCCCCTAGATCAGGGGTCGGGAACCTTTTTGACTAAGAGAGCCATGAAAGCAAATAATTTGGAAATTTATTTCAGTGAGAGCCATATAATATATTTTAAAAGTGAATTCAACTAAATGTCAGTATAATACGCTTCTGTATTTGTCGAAGTGCCGCTTTACATTCGACCGTTTCATCGATGTAATTTTGTCATTGCAAATTAGACACACCGCAGAACCTGCTCTCTCCACAAAGGCGAATTCTTCAGTCCATTCGTCCTGAAATGTACGATAGTCGTCCTCTTTTTTTCTTTTCGCCATCTTCTTCGTCGAAGGGTTAGCTTTGAGCTAATGACCGAGCAGACTGATTCAAAAGGAGTCGTTTACCTGTTTTACCTAGCAACGGCCAACGTAGGCCAGTATCATTTAATTAAAATAATGGATAATTGCTCCTGCAGCCCTGAACAGGACATGAGCAGTGAAAAATCGATGGATGGATTAAAACAAGTGAGAATAGGCCTCCCGGGTGGCGCAGTGGTCTAGAGCACTGCATCGCAGTGCTAGCTGCGCCACCAGAGTCTCTGGGTTCGCGCCCAGGCTCTGTCGCAGCCGGCCGCGACCGGGAGGTCCGTGGGGCGATGCACAATTGGCTTAGCGTCGCCCGGGTTAGGGAGGGTTTGGCCGGTAGGGATATCCTTGTCTCATTGCGCTCCAGCAACTCCTGTGGTGGGCCGGGCGCAGTGCGTGCTAACCGAGGGGGGCGGGTGCACGGTGTTTCCTCCGACACATTGGTGCGGCTGGCTTCCGGGTTGGAGGTGCGCTGTGTTAAGAAGCAGTGCGGCTTGGTTGGGTTGTGCTTTGGAGGATGCATGGCTTTTGACCTTCGTCTCTCCCGAGCCCGTACGGGAGTTGTAGCGATGAGACAAGATAGTAATTACTAGCGATTGGATACCACGAAAATTGGGGAGAAAAGGGGAGAAAAAAAAGAAAAAAGAATCTCACTTTTTTTTTTTTTTTTTTTAAATCTGCGAGCCAGATGCAATCATCAAAAGAGCCACACCTGGCTCGGGAGCCATAGGTTCCCGACCCCTGCCCTAGATTATGCACCAAACTGCACACAAGGACCAATTCAAATAGGCCAGGTCAAGAGGGGATGTTAATAATTTGATAATAATAATAATAATAATTCTGTGTGTTTTTTAAAATGAAATTACAGCTGCATAGCTACTGTTATTCTTTGGTGAACAAACATTTTTTCATATCAATATTGTACATACACGTGATTGTAAAAGTTTTGTATATTTTGGTTTGGTCCATCGCGGGTTATCTGTATTTCCGTACCCCCTTATTGTTCTTTTTTTCCTGACCTTCGCCATAGCAAGGTATGTTGTCCTTGGCTCCAAAATTGTTCAATATAAAACCGTGGTAATGTTACACAATGTGCTGTTATGCAACCATTATTTTGTTACAATGTGGACAATATAAAGATTTATGTTAACAAGTTTCACCGAGCTCGCTAACTAGGGTATCTATTGTAACTTGTGAGTACTTGGGACAGTGTTTGAGTGAGTGTCCATGTGCTAGCGCAGGTGCCTGAGAGCTGTAACTGCACCAAGGGCTAAAATATTGTGTGTTGTCTCTTTGTGTGCAGGTATGTCTTTTATTTTTTACAAATTATGTTGTATGTCATTTTACTTGTATTGTCTTGTGCACTGAATGTGTGCACGCAGCACCTGTTATTTATTTTTGCCGCTCTCTTTTGCCTGACCTTCGGCTAGCAAGGTGCCTGAGAGCTATGACTGCGCCAAGGGCAAAAATATTGTGTGTTGTCTCTTCGTGTGCAGGGCAAATAAAAATAATTCAACCAGCAGACCTGCAGTTGTGGCAGTGTCCTAATTAAAATTACACAACGCAGAACAAACCACGCTACACTTATCATGGGTAAGTAGTCTTTATGGATGTTAAAACTGACTCAGTGCTGCAATATTATTCATTACCAGTTGGATTTAACATGCAAGAAACATGAGCCAGCTGATCAATTGTACTGAGAATATTTTCCTGGGAAGCAGAGACTGCTATTGTTCTAATAATGGTGAGACAGATGGTCACAGCAAGAGAGAAGAAACAGATGAGATTATTACCTGTAATGAATACTCAGGGAGAAAAAGGTGTAGATTCACGCGCAGAGCGCGGTAGGTGTTTATTTCGCCTTCGCAGAAGGCAGGGTGGTCACAGGCAGGCAATACACAGGTAGGCAAACAGGCAGGTGAATCAAAACTAGGACTGAAGGCTATAACTGGTTCTCTCAAACAAGCTGGGAAAAGGCTTAGTAGAGTCAAATGAGCTAATGAGACCAGGTGAGTAACTAACACAGATTAAATAAATGAACAAAAATGAAAAACAGGGCTACGTTCAAGAACACAAAGAAACAGAACACAAGGTTGACCAAGAAAATAAATACAGAACCTTACATTAACAACACAGATGAATGGATGAAACTACTGTGGATGGGATAGTGTGGTATAAATAAGCCTCTCTCAGACAAAATGGACCCATTCCCAAGGACTACAATAGCTGGCCTAAACATGAAAGCACGGACAAAAGAGTTTCAGTTTTTTCAAATCAAATGTGTAAACCTCACAAACAATTCATTAATGTTTATTGTTCCCAGATACTACAGAGCTGTAGAGGCAGATGTTTTACCAAAAAACATAAGACAAATCTACTGATTATTTCCTCCAACCCTCCTCATCAAACTCACAAGTACTGTTCTCTGACTCAACATGAGGGTGTTACTTTCCTTGTTGAACTTTGAGATGTACAGTCGTGGCCAAAAGCTTTGAGAATGACACAACCATTCATTTTCACAAAGTCTGCTTATTTGCATGTATGTATATGCAATTTGCATTTCATCCAGAATGTTATGAAGAGTGATCAGATGAATTGCAATGAATTGCCATACAAATGAACTGAATCCCCCAAAAACATTTCCACTGCATTTCAGCCCTGCCACAAAAGGACCAGCTGACATCATGTCAGTGATTCTCTCGTGTTGACGAGGACAAGGCTGGAGTTCACTCTGTAATGCTGATTGAGTTCGAATACCAGACTGGAAGCTTCAAAAGGAGGGTGGTGCTTGGAATCATTGTTCTTCCTCTGTCAACCATGGTTACCTGCAAGGAAACACGTGCCGTCATCATTGCTTTGCACAAAAAGGGCTTCACAGGCAAGGATATTGCTGCCAGTAAGATTGCACATAAATCAACCATTTATCGGATCATCAAGAACTTCAAGGAGAGCGGTTCAATTGTTGTGAAGAAGGCTTCAGGGCGCCCAAGAAAGTCCAGCAAGCGCCAGGACCATCTCCTAAAGTTGATTCAGCTGCGGGATCGGGGCACCACCAGTACAGCGCTTGCTCAGGAATGGCAGCAGGCAGATGTGAGTGCATCTGCATGCACAGTGAGGTAAAGACTTTTGGAGGATGGCCTGTTGTCAAGAAGGGCAGCAAAGAAGCCACTTCTCTCCAGGAAAAACATCAGGGACAGACTGATATTCTGCAAAAGGTACAGGGATTGGACTACTGAGGACTGGGGTAAAGTCATTTTCTCTGACAAATCCCCTTTCCAATTGTTTGGGGCATCCGGAAAAGCGCTTGTCCGGAGAAGACAGGGTGAGCGCTACTGTAGTAACCTGGTATATTTATGTTTACCAATAGATGGCAGTATTGACTCAAGACGGGGGTTTGCTTCCCGCTATCCGTAGCTATTTCCTATGTTTGCCTATTTAACTATGATTAAGAAAGCTTCAGTTAGCTTAAGCCAGGTGCATTGGAGGATGTAATTCTAAGTTACAATTAAATACTAAACCGTACTTAAGTCTCATGAGTCGTAACTCTAAGAAGCCTTTAAGGATACTACAGCTACCATCAGTCCTGTGTCATGCCAACAGTAAAGCATCCTGAAACCATTCATGTGTGAGGTTGCTTCTCAGCCAAGGGAGTGGGCTCACCCACAATTTTGCCGAAGAACACAGCCATGAATAAAGAATGGTACCAACTTCTCCCAACCATCCAGGAACAGTTTGGCGATGAACAATGCCTTTTCCAGCATGATGGAGCACCTTGCCATAAGGCAAAAGTGATAACTAAGTGGCTCAGGGAACAAAACATCGATATTTTGGGTCCATGGCCTGGAAACTCCGCAGACCTTAATCCCATTGAGAACTTGTGGTCAATCCTCAAGAGGTGGGAGGACAAACAAAAACCCACAATTTCTGACAAACTCCAAGCATTGATTATGCAAGAATGGGCTGCCATCAGTCAGGATGTGGCCCAGAAGTTAATTGACAGCGTGCCAAGGCGGATTGCAGAGGTCTTGAAAAAGAAGGGTCAACACTGCAAATATTGACTCTTTGAATCAACTTCATGTAATTGTCAATAAAAGTATTCCATAGTAACATCTGACAAAAATATCTAAACACACTGAGGCGGCAGACTTTGTGAAAATTAATATTTGTGTCATTCTCAAAACTTTTGGCCACGACTGTACAGTACATGGCATCATTTAACATATTCAGGAAATTCCAGTAATTGTTAACCTTATCCATGGTTAATTTGGTGCCTTATGACATTTTCCACTTGGCAGTGAGAACCTGAATTGTCAATTCATTAACAGACTCACACCATGGTTGCAGTGAATATTGTCATGGGTTGGGTCTTCAAGTATTTGTGAATTATTCCAATTTACACAGGGGATCCTGTTTACTGATGCTTACTCATATCTTGCTTATCTTTATGGTTATATTTCTTATGTCTGTTTATCTTTAAAATAAGATAAAACCTAAAGGTAAGGAAAGGTAAGGAAGAAATACGATTCTACAATGAATAAAAATAGCCAAAAAACAGATCCTCTACAGGTTATACAATGTGTGACATTTAACAAGATAGACCTTGCTATTCTCTGGAAGATTCAGCCTCGCTCTAGGTTTTCAATGAGATGCGAATCACAATAATCAATATTCTATCCACTGCGAAAGGTCAAAGTCTGCTAGTAAAATGCAACAACATCTGCTTTCCTCTCCTTTTACAATTCATTACGAAGAGTCAGAGCTCAATATCCCAGATCTGCCCATTAAGCTGGACATGGGTGAAAACATGGACCACTGCAGGTTTTCCTCCACTGCTTAGACCCCCGTAGGATTAACAACTCACATACTTTGTCAACCTGGCTGGGTGAATTGGCGCCTAGCAGGGGAAGGCATGTCTTTAATTAATATTTTATATTTACTTTATTTGGTTCCCCATTAGCTGTTGCAAAAGTAGCAGCTACTCTTCCTCGGGTCCACATAAACCATGAAACATGACATAATACAAAAAAAATGTATCGACAAGAACAGCTCAAGAACAGAACTACGTCAAATAAAAAAATGATTAAAAAAGCCACACGTAGCCTACATATCAAAACATACACACAAACTATCTAGGTCAAATCTATAGTTAATAATGGGAATTTCAATGGGGTCTAGATGAATGGAGAGTGACCCAGAGGAATGCAGGAGGAGGATGTTTACCATGAATAATCATTCAGTGGAATTGAATGAGAACCTAAAATAGAACAAATATAATCAACCATCAAACAAAAAGGGGAAAAAAGAGATCAAACTCATCAGAGATCCAGGTTGTAAAGTCTATGCATTGAATTTGCACTGTCTGCATGTTTGAGTGTATTTCCCATATGCATAACGGGCGGCTGGCACTCAAGTCTGCATGAAGGAGTTGGTCATGCTTTTGCACTCATGTCAAAATGAATAATGTGAACTTCAAAGTAATATGACTGAGATGTATGGTATTTGTCTTGATTTAAGTGCTAATGCATAACAGCGATGTAAAGCCATCATATGTCATTTATGACGCCACATGAATTCAGCCAAATGTTGTCTGTGCCCTTCAAATGCATCTGAGAATTATTAGAGGCGATGAGAAAAAAAAAGCTCTATTTTATGGACTTTTCCCTGACAATTGTTCACAGGGTCATGAAGGATCACATAAGAAATCTAAACAGGCAACTCAGACGTCCTGACACAGAGAGAGAGAGAGGAGAGAACGATAAATTCTTCTAATGCAACACAAGATTTCAATGTTTCCAGCAGACTTCTAAGCAGAGCAAAATAACGTCTAGACATGTAAGGCAGGTTTGTTTAAGAAATCCAGCCCTAAATCAAGAGGTAATTATTCTCTTAGTAATTTTTCCACTTTACGCCTCATTTCAAGTAATCCTTTTGCTTCAGTCACACTTCTGTTTAATAACCTGTGAGATTATTCCTGCTCTTGTTGTTATGACTGATATTTTGACGAAAACTGATCCAAGTATTAAGTTGGAGATCTGCTATGTTTAACATAACATTTTTCACCAGAAAAGATGTTTGTCAAAATGTGTCAGAACCATTGAGATCTTTCTGATATTAGCAGTATCTATTCTATACAATGAATGGGTCATTTGTTCACCCAATAGCTACCATTGTTTCCAATTCAACCTCAGGCTCTTTGCAAATCCGGAGCTAAGTTTGTGATTTTGTGTATTTTCCATTGATTTGAACAGTATTAGAACTCAACCAGACCCAAAATGTGCAACTACATGGTAATTATCCATCTCATCATCTAACATTCCCCATCTCTCCCCTACCTACTGCACAGGATGTTCCATGTACACAACCTTCCCAGACTTGTTCCTATAGCCTCTCTCTTGTGGTAAAAATCATTATATTCTTACACAGTACTGGCTAATATTGCTCAAGGAGTGATAAACATGAGAAGGCGAGGTGCAGGGACAAGGTATTTTTTCTACAGTAGGTGTGTGCTGCTTCAGGCAGTGGCGACCAGCAGCATCCTTTTTTGCTCGACAACAGACGGCTGATAAAAGGTGCAGATGAATGCAGACTCTAGAGGAAAGTGTTCACCGTAGGGTGCTCTCCTCAGTCGCCCTTCAGCTAAACTTCCTTTCACTACGCTTCATCACATAGTTGATGCAATCTAAGGTTAGTGGCAGAACAGCCATCTTCCTCCCACATGAGACAATTAACTGAAGAGTGCAATGAACCAGCAGCAAATCCCTCAAAGCTGACTGATAACACACCGATGAAGTGATGATAAACTACCACTAGCCTGTAGTATGATGACATAGTGACCTGACACTGAACTTGTGCTGATTCATTTTAAACACATAATAGAGTAGTTCCATTCACATCCAATCACGCAAGCATATTCAAAGCATTACAGTACAGAATGTACAATACATGTATGTGTACAGTAGACATGAGCTTTGCTAAAGCAAGGTAGGAAACATACATTACCTCACAGAGCATAAAAGGGCAGTAGCTGGGTTAGAACCAAGGATCACTTTGCCATGCCATCTGTCAAGCAGTTGGGGTGCATGGGAAGTGGGACCAATTCACTCCTTTGCTCTCCTCTCTAGCTGTGCTTTCCTCTCGTTCCACTACCCTAGAGCAGAGAGCAGCTCCACTCCAAGTGAAGGGAATCCTCTGTCTGGAGCCCATTTAAATTCACACAAGACAACCTTTGCTGGGAATTGTGACATATACCTGCATGCCCCGGCAACGTGTTAAGATGTCCCTCCGTCTCTTTCTCCTTTGCTCTCCTACTTTGCTCTCTCTCTCACTCCCCTACTCTGTTCTCTCTACTGCTCCCACTCACTGGTGTTCTTTCTCCTCCACACAGAAATGCACACACACACACATACACACACACACACACACACACACACACACACACACACACACACACACACACACACACACACACACACACACACACACACACACACACACACACACACACACACACACACACACACACACACACACACACACACACACACACACACACACACACAGCCTTCTGTTGTGTGTAGTTAACCCGTCAGTACATAGTGAAGCGTATGGACTTCTGTCTTTCTACACATCTCTCTAAGTGAACATACTTTATCTTTAACCATGCCAAAAACACAACTTAAATCTTTGGAGTTTTTTGGGACATATACACAGTAGACCACTAAATAAACACTAAAGCACCATTAAAACATTAATAAGCACTAAATACATTTGAATCCTCTTTCTGTGCTTCATGGTACATTTTCATGTCTGAAATGTGTTTCATAATTTCATGGCTCACCTATTCTAGAAGATGATTTAAGCACCTGAATATATGACAACCTGGGCAAAACCCCTAACAATGCTATTAACACTGAATGAGATCTGGTAATAAGGGAAACACAGGCTGTGACTTAATAGTGGATGTAATGAATAAAATAACCTACCCAGAAGGAGTCATGGCTATTTGCAGGGCCATAAACGGGGTCTGAGTTTGAGTGAAGTCCAGAAGGGAGGCAGGGGGGTGTCCCCTCTCCGGCCAGGAAATGTTTTGATAGTTGAAGCTCATTTACTGCATTTCTATACAATTAAACAACGTTCAAATGCTATTTGGAGAACACCCAAAACAAGCAAAAATAACCTCAGCGGCCAATATCGCTGTGGCTGCTGTAGGTTCATTCACCTCAGTCGATCTACAAACACATAGCCTATTAGCTATACAATTGTATTCTTATACCTCTGAAAGGGGGAATTATGATCAATTATTCACACTGACACATAGTATCAGCGACTGTTCAGGCAGTTTTAATGACGAATTGCTTAAAATCATCAACTCTTTACATAGATATGTCTTTTCTCAAATTGCATAGCGTTCACATTTGCATTCCTAGGTATTAGTAATCAAGCTCCACACAAACTGACATCAGTGGAGCACACAGATGATCGTATTATCACATTCACATTAATTATTTGAATATTACTCACAATTCTCTATTAATATCAGTGATGTACAATTGGCCCAGTGTCGTAAGGGTTTGGCCGGGGTAGGCCGTCATTGTAAATAATAATTTGTTCTTAACTGACTTGCGTAGTTAAATAAAGGTTAACAAATAAATATAGAAAAATGTAGTGGTAATAAAGGTGGGTAATGGTTAAACTACAGTGCTTTACTTGGACTGAAATAGGTGCCGGCACTTTTGAGCTCAATATTTTGAGCTAATATTCTATAAGCTCAAGCAGTAATGAAATGAAATCAAGCTTAATTTATACAGCACATTTCAGACATGGAATGCAATGCAATGTGCTTCATTAAAAAAACACCAAAAATCAATGAGAATAAAAACTGAAATATTTACTACACAAAAAACATAAGAGGATAAAAAACTAAAGAATAACAAAAACAATTGTATGACTAAAAATCACTTTAAGGAAAAGCAAAGCTAAAAAGGTCTGTTTTAAGATCTATTTTAAAAATGTCTACAGTTTTGGCCCCCCTCAGGTTCTGTGGCAGGCTATTCCAGAGGATGGGGGCATAATAACTCAAGGCTGCCTCTCCATGCCTCTTGGTCCTAGAACATTGATTGAGATGCCGGGATTCAGCTCCTGTAAGCTCCTGCCCAAGTCAAGCACTGGTAAACTATAAACTCTAGTGGGCGATTGAGATAAAACGAACAACCGACGATATAAACAAAATCATATGAGATTTTTAGAACATTTTGATTGCATTTTAATATATGCCTAGGCCTATAGGGAAGACAGGCCATGTGGAGATGTTCATATTGAAAGATCTTATTTTCTTAAGTTCCTAACTTGTTTGCAAAGATTAGTACAGATTTTCTCAGAGGACCCCATGTGGGCCCCTACCCCAAGTTTGAGAACCACTTTACTAACCCCCTTCTCAGCTTGCTTCCTCTCTCTGTCTCCTCTGCATGCATTGCAGGAATCTATAAACAACTATTTATTAGTTGTGCACTCATTCTCTGTGGGTCTGAATTTGTTTGTGGGATGTCTGTAGACATGGCAGGAGTTGTGCGATGGTTTTAAAATTGCCTTTGGTTCTCTCTCTCTCTCTCTCTCTCTCTCTCTCTCTCTCTCTCTCTCTCTCTCTCTCTCTCTCTCTCTCTCTCTCTCATCTCTCTCTCTCTCTCTCTCTCTCTCTCTCTCTTCCTCTCTCTCTCTCTCTCTCTCTCTCTCTCTCTCTCCTCTCCTCTCCTCTCTCTCTCTCTCTCTCTCCTCTCTCTCTCTCTCTCGTCTCTCTCATCTCTCTCTCATCGTCTCTCTCTCCTCTCTCTCTCTCTCTCTCTCACTCTCACTCTCTCTCTCTCTCTCTCTCTCTCTCTCTCTCTCTCTCTCTTCTCTCTCTCACTCTCTCTCTCTCTCATCTCTCTCTCCTCTCTCTCTCTCTCTCTCCTCTCTCTCTCCTCTCTCTCTCTCTCTCTCTCCTCCTCTCTCTCTCTCTCCTCTCTCTCTCTCTCTCTCTCTAGCAATTTGACCATGAAGGCCTGATTCACGCAGTCTCCTCTGAACAGTTGATGTTGAGATGTGTCTGTTACTTGAACTCTGTGAAGCATTTATTTGGGCTGCGATCTGAGGCTGGTAACTCTAAGGAACTTATCCTCTGCAGCAGAGGTAACTCTGGCTATTCCTTTCCTGTGGCGGTCCTCATGAGAGCCAGTTTCATCATAATGCTTGATGGTTTTGGCGACTGCACTTGAAGAAACTTGAAAAGTTCTTGACATTTTCCACATTGACTGACCTTCATGTCTTCAAGTAATGATGGACTGTTCTTTCTATTTCCTTATTTGAGCTTGGTATTTTACCAAATAGGACTACAGTGGGGCAAAAAAGTATTTAGTCAGCCACCAATTGTGCAAGTTCTCCCACTTAAAAAGATGAGAGAGGCCTGTAATTTTCATCATAGGTACACTTCAACTATGACAGACAAAATGATAAAAAAAATCCAGAAAATCACACTGTAGGATTTTTAATGAATTTATTTGCAAATTATGGTGGAAAATAAGTATTTGGTCAATAACAAAAGTTTATCGCAATACTTTGTTATATACCCTTTGTTGGCAATGACAGAGGTCAAACGTTTTCTGTAAGTCTTCACAAGGTTTTCACACACTGTTCCTGGTATTTTGTCCCATTCCTCCATGCAGATCTCCTCTAGAGCAGTGATGTTTTGGGGCTGTTGCTGGGCAACACGGACTTTCAACTGGATGAATAAGGTGCCCAGAGTAAACTGCCTGCTACTCAGGCCCAGAAGCTATGATATGCATATAATATAACAGTAGATTTGGATAGAAACAGTCTGAAGTTTCTAAAACTGTTTGAATGATGTCTGTGAGTATAACAGAACGCATATGGAAGGCAAAAACCTGAGAAAAAATCCAACCAGGAAGTGGGAAATCTGAGGTTTGTAGTTTTTCAAGTCATTGACTATCGAATATACAGTGTCTATGGGGTCATATTTCACTTCCTAAGGCTTCCACTAGATGTCAACAGTCTTTAGAACCTTGTTTAATGCTTCTACTATGAAGGAGGGGGGAATGAGAGCTGTTTGAGTCAGGGGTCTGGCAGAGTTCCACGAGCTCAGTCTCGCACGCTCCAGTGAGAGTTAGCTGCATTCCATTTGCATTTCTACAGACAAAGGAATTCTCCGGTTGAAACATTATTGAAGATTTATGATAAAAACATCCTAAAGATTGATTCAATACTTCGTTTGACATGTTTCTACGAACTGTAATATGACTTTTCGTCTGAACTTTCGCCTGGACTTACCCGCGCCTCCTGAGTTTGGATTTGTGTACTAAACACGCAAAGAAAAAGGAGGTATTTGTACATAATTATGGACTTTATCGAACAAAACAAACATTTATTGTGGATCGGGGATTCCTGGGAGTGCATTCTGATGAAGATCATCAAAGGTAAGTGAATATTTATAATGCCATTTCTGACTTCTGTTGACTCCACAACATGGCGGGTACCTGTATGGCTTGTTTTTGTGTCTGAGCGCCGTACTCAGATTATTGCATGGTGTGCTTTTTCCGTAAAGTTTTTTTGAAATCTGACACAGCGATTGCATTAATGTGAAGTTTATCTAAAGTTCCATGTAAAACACTTGTATCTTTTCTCAATGTCTATTATGAGTATTTCTGTAAATTGATGTGGCTCTCTGCAAAATCACCGGATGTTTTGGAGGCAAAACATTACTGAACATAATGCACCAAAGTAAACTAAGATTTTTGGATATAAATATGAACTTTATCGAACAAAACATACATGTATTGTGTAAAATTAAGTCCTATGAGTGTCATCTGATGAAGATCAAAGGTTAGTAATTAATTTTATCTCAATTTCTGCTTTTTGTGACTCCTCTCTTTGACTGGAAAAAATGTCTGTGTTTTTCTGTGACTAGGTACTGACCTAACATAATCAGATGGTGTGCTTTCATCGTAAAGCATTTTTGAAATTGGACACTGTGGTGGGATTAACAACAAGTTTATCTTTAAAATGGTGTAAAATACTTGTATATTTGAGGAATTTTAATTATGAGATTTCTGTTGTTTGAATTTGGCGCCCTGCACTTTCACTGGCTGTTGTCAAGTCAATCCCGTTAACGGGATCTCAGCCGTAAGAAGTTAATTGAAATGCATTCCAGGTGACTACCTCATGAAGCTGGTTGAGATAATGTCAAGTGTGTGCAAAGCTGTCATCAAGGCAAAGGTTGGCTACTTTGAAGAATCTCAAATATTATTATTATTTTTTTTTTTTTGTTTAAAACTTTTTGGGTTACTATATGATTTTATATGTGTTATTTCATAGTTGTGATGTCTTCACCATTACTCTACAATGTAAAAAATTATAAAAATAAAGAAACACCTTTGAATGAATAGGTGTGTCCAGACTTGTCACGCCCTGACCTTAGAGAGCCTTTTTATGTCTCTAGCTGGTTTGGTCAGGGTGTGATTTGGGGTGGGCATTCTATGTTTCTTTATTTATATGTTTTGGCTGGGTATGGTTCTCAATCAGGGACAACTGTCTATCGTTGTCTCTGATTGGGAATCATACTTAGGTAGCCCTTTTCCCCTCCTTTCAGTGTGGGTAGTTATCTTTGTTAGTGGCACTTTGTCCTGTAAGCGGCACGGTTGTTTTTCGTTTGTTGGCGACATTTTAAATAAAAAGAGAAATGTACGCTCACCACGCTGCACCTTGGTCCACTTCTTTCAACGGCCGTGACAAGACTTTTGACTGGTACTGTACATATATAAACTCAGCAAAAAAAGAAACATCCCTTTTTCAGGACCCTGTCTTTCAAAGATAATTTGTAAAATCCAAATAACTTCACAGATCTACATTGTAAAGTGTTTAAACACTGTTTCCCATGCTTGTTCAATGAACCATAAACAATTAATGAACATGCACCTGTGGAACAGTCATTAAGACACTAACAGCTTACAGACGGTAGGCAATTAAGGTCACAGTTATGAAAAGTTTGGACACTAAAGAGGCCTTTCTACTGACTCTGAAAAACACCAAAAGAAAGACGTCCATGGTCCCTGCTCATAGGCGTGAATGTGCCTTAGGCATGCTGCATTGAGGCATTAGGACTGCAGATGTGGCCAGGGCAATAAATAGCAAGGTCCCTACTGTGAGACGCTTAAGACAGGGCTACAGGGAGACAGGATGGACAGATGATCGTCCTTGTAGTGGCAGACCACGTGTAACAACACCTGCACTGGATCGGTACTTCCGAACATCACACCTTCGGGACAGGTACAGGAAGGTAACAAGAACTGACCGAGTGACACCAGGAACGCACAATCCCTCCATTAGTGCACAGACTGTCCATAATAGGCTGAGAGAGGCTGGACTGAGGGCTTGTAGGTCTGTTGTAAGGCAGGCCCTCACCAGAAATCACTGTCACCAACGTTGCCTATGCCCACAAACCCAACGTTGCTGGACCAGACATGACTGGCAAAAGTGCTCTTCACTGATGAGTCACGGTTTTGTCTCACATGGGGTGATTGTCGGATTCGCGTTTATCGTTGAAGGAATGAGTGTTACACCGAGGCCTGTACTCTGGAGCGAGTCGATTTGGAGGTGAAGGGTCCGTCATGGTCTGGGGCGGTGTGTCACAGCATCATCGGATTGAGCTTGTTGTCATTGCAGGCAATCTCAACGCTGTGCGTTACAGGAAAGACATCGTCCTCCCTCATGTGGTGCTCATCCTGACATGACCCTCCAGCATGACAATACCACCAGCCATACTGCTCGTTCTGACAGGAATGTCAGTGTTCGTTCAGACAGCAATGTCAGTGTTCTGCCATGGCCAGCGAAGAGCCCGGATCTCAATCCCATTGAGCACGTCTGGGACCTGTTGGATCGGAGGGTGAGGGCTAGGGCCAGGGCCATTCCCCCCAGAAATGTCCAGGGACTTGCAGGTGCCTTGGTGGAAGAGTGGGGTAACATCTCACAGCAAGATCTGGCAAATCTGGTGCAGTCCATGAAGAAGAGATGCACTGCAGTACATAATGCAGCTGGTGGCCACACCAGATACTGACTGTTACTTTTGATTTTGAACCCCCCCTTTGTTCAGGGACACATTATCCCATTTCTGTTAGTCACATGTCTGTGGAACTTGTTCAGTTTATGTCTCAGTTGTTGAATCTTGTTATGTTCATACAAATATTTACACATGTTAAGTTTGCTGAAAGTAAACGCAGTTGACAGTTTCTTTTTTTGCTGAGTTTATACACACACACACACACACACACACACACACACACACACACACACACACACACACACACACACACACACACACACACACACACACACACACACACACACACACAAACACACACACACACTCTGAACAAAAATATTAACGCAACATGCAACAATTTGAAACATTTTGCTGAGTTATATTCCATACAAGGAAATCAGTTAATTTATATAAATTCAGTAGGCCATAATCTATGATTTTCTCATGACTTGGCAGCGGCTCAGCCATGGGTGGGCCAGAACCAGCCATTCAGAACTAGTATTTCACCACAAAAGGGCTTTATTACAGAGAGAAATACTCCTCAATACTCAATATGTAACAGTATAACTTTAGTACGTCCCCTCGCGCGAACCAGGGACCCTCTGCACACATCAACAACGGTCGCCCAATGAAGCATCGTTACCCATCGCTCCACAAAGGCCGTGGCCCTTGCAGAGCAAGGGGAAACACTACTTCTAGGTTTCAGAGCAAGTGACGTAACTGATTGAAACGCTATTAGCGCATACCCGCTAACCATTTCACATCCGTTACATATATATATATATGTATGTATATACAGTTGAAGTCGGAAGTTTACATACACTTAGGTTGGAGTCATTAAAATCGTTTTTCAACCACTCCACAAATTTCTTGTTAACAAACTATAGTTTTGGCAAGTCGGTTAGGACATCTACTTTGTGCATGACAAGTCATTTTTCCAACAATTGTTTACAGACAGATTATTTCACTTATAATTCGCTGTATCACAATTCCACTGGGTAAGAAGTTTACATATACTAAGTTGACTGTGCCTTTAAACATCTTGGAAAATTCCAGAAAATTATGTCATGGCTTTAGAAGCTTCTGATAGGCTAATTGACATCATTTGAGTCAATTGGAGGTGTACCTGTGGATGTATTTCAAGGCCTACCTTCAAACTCAGTGCCTCTTTGCTTGACATCATGGGAAAATAAAAATAAATAAGCCAAGACCTCCACAAGTATGGTTCATCCTTGGGAGCAATTTCCAAACGCCTGAAGGTGCCACGTTCATCTGTACAAACAATAGTACGCAAGTATAAACACCATGGGACCACGCAGCCGTCATACCTCTCAGGAAGGATGCTCGTTCTGTCTCCTAGAGATGAACGTACTTTGGTGCAAAAAGTGCAAATCAATCCCAGAACAACAGCAAAGGACATTGTGAAGATGCTGGAGGAAACAGGTACAAAAGTATCTATATACACAGTTAAACGAGTCCTATATGGACATAATCTGAAAGGCCGCTTAGCAAGAAAGAAGCGACTGCTCAAAAGAACGCCATAAAAAAGGCAGACTATGGTTTGCAACTGCACATGGGGACAAAGATCATACTTTTTGGAGAAATGTCCTCTGGTCTGATGAAACAAAAATAGAACTGTTTGGCCATAATGACCATCATTATGTTTGGAGGAAAAAGGGGGAGGATTGCAAGCCGAAGAACACCATCCCAACCGTGAAGCATGGGGGTGGCAGCATCATGTTGTCGGGGTGCTTTGCTGCAGGAGGGACTGGTGCACTTCACAAAATAGATGGCATCATGAGGGTGGAAAATTATGGAGATATATTGAAGCAACATCTCAAGACATCAGTCAGGAAGTTAAAGCTTGGTCGCAAATTGGTCTTCCAAATGGATAACGACCCCAAGCATACTTCCAAAGTTGTGGCAAAATGGCTTAAGGACAACAAAGTCAAGGTATTGGCATGGCCTTCACAAAGCCCTGACCTCAATCCTATAGAAATGTTTTGGGTAGAACTGAAAAAGCGTGTGTGAACAAGGAGGCCTAAAACCCTGACCCAGTTACACCAGCTCTGTCAGGAGAAATGGCCCAAAATTCACCCAACTTATTGTGGTAAGCTTGTGGAAGGCTACTCAAAACGTTTGACCCAAGTGATACAATTTAAAGACAATGCTACCAAATACTAATTGAGTGTATGTAAACTTCACACCCACTTGGAATGTGAGGAAAGAAATAAAAGCTGAAATAAATCATTCTCTCTACTATTATTCTGACATTTCACATTTTTAAAATAAAGTGTTGATCCTAACTGACCTAAGACAGGGAATTTTTACTATGATTAAATGTCAGGAATTGCAAAAAAACGGAGTTTAAATGTATTTGGCTAAGGTGTATGTAAACTTCCGACTTCAACTGTATATATATATATACACACACACAGTTGAAGTATTTAAGGCCCTGGGTATTTGTATGTCCATTCATTTTCATGTGTAAAATGGAGTCAAATGTGTATACGTGTGTGTACGTGTGTATATGACGTGTGTGATGTATTTTTAAGTGGATGCTCCAGAGATGTTCTATTTTGAGACTTGAATCATAATGCATAACAGAAGAAAAAGTGGGGAGGGGCTAAATATGATGCAGCCTCTCGGAGGAAGCTCATCACCAACCACATCTCCACGCTTTAAGGGGATAACAGTGGGAGAGAGGAAGGAGAGAGAGAGAGAAGTGGAGTGGAAGAGGGAGGGACAGATTTAGGTAAGAGCTAAAAATACCCCTGGAGGTGAGTGGAGCTGTTATGAGATTGGTGGGGAGGGGTATACTGTCAGCTAAGACCATTAAACACAGAGTCATTCCACCTCAAAAAACAGATGAAAGAGCTTTTTGACACCCACCATCTCAAATTGTTCTGAAACGATGTCTGTAGTTAGAAATGGATAAGATTAGCATTCCTGAAACATTATTTAGTTGAAATATAATTTGAACTCTGAGAAATTAAGCTAATTGATTGCACCCAAATTAGCCATTTAGAGTTATAGGAGAAATATAATATTCAATACATTTAGTACCCAACATCTGTATTGGAACAAACCTATTCTTAACAGTGATTAAGACTTGAGGAACCTAAATCAATTGTCAACAGCCACACACTGACCCCCCCCATGACCCACACCAAGCCCACCCAAACGGCCAGTATACAGTATCAGATCTATATATTTGACAAGTAGTTTGAAAATGTGGCTTGGAGTATTGTTTAATCATACTATGTAATGTATTCTCAATTAATTTGGTGATGTTTTTTCACCCAAGTTCAGAGAAATTAGCCATTGAAGTAGCTTGCGTTCCCCTGCATAAATTACAAGGTTTTACACACTAGACTCCAGTGTCCCTGCTAGTGCCACACCCTGAAAGATTTGTTGAAATTAAATGGAACCACAGGTAGGTGGATTTGGTGGCTTATATACAGTACAGTATTGCCAATAGCTTGCCAAAGTTGTTTCACCTGCATTATGTAAGCAAATGCTTACTGAAGAAGGCAACAGAGTAGCTATCACTTTGACAATACAGTATGATTTGGTACACTTTTCCAGAGAACGCCCCCAGCGTATTTTATTGCTTGGATGAATCACAATGTCCCCACACAAATATGTGCTCTGCTCCCTTAAGGCAAGTTTGATCAAATACAAAACACAGTATATTTAGATCTGGTCTAAGACAAAGTATGTGTTATTACTGCAACTGAGAGATGATCACAACAATATTTTTTATAGAAAATAAGACTGAATCAATGTGATAGGTGCCTCAAATAGGTTTCAAGAACTAACTAAACATGTCAACTTCTCCATGATCAGAATTCCTGAGTGGAGGAAGTGGGGCTGAAACACAGAGTGCTTTGTGATTAAACTGTAATTATGGCATGGCTAATTTTAGGATTAACCATGGTCTGTCTCAGGCAGAGGCAAATGTCCTCTAAGGTATCAGCAATCATGCTGCCGCAACCAAAACAGAGTCCAATATGATTCTAGATCATTGTTTTGACCTCCTGCTTGGACAGTTCACTGTGTAGTAGGCTTGGGCGGTATACCGTATATACCGTATACCGGGGTACTTGGAAATAGCAACGGGATGCTTTTTCAATACCGTCAATAGCAATAAAACTATTTATTTGAAGTTTTTCAATAAATGTTAATATACTTGTAGCTACTTTTTAAGTAAATACTTGCAGTCAACTTGTGCAATACATTAGGAGATAAAGCAGAACGTGTTCTTCGTTTCATCTGTCACATTATTTTACCATAGTTCCCCAGAACAGTTGAGCCAGTCACATGCTTTCTTGTAAATAGCACAACGGGAGACAGCGGGAGCAGGCGAGTCCAGCTGTGTATAGACAGGCGTCACGTTTTATATTGAAAGTGTTTTTTAGCCTCAATATAGTGATCCGGGACGTGCCACTAAAGTTTCCTTCACAGAAAATACATTAGTCCAACACATTCTGAAGAAAATATCTTAATTTTCACCAGTGACAACAGAAGAGCAATGCTATTTGGCTGGCAGCCACACAAGTAAATGAGCTTAGGGACAGATCGAAATGTGATGGGGGAGGGGTGGTCCAAAATAGGGGAGGGTTGTCAAAATTAAATTTTTACATTGGGGAGGGATGTGTGGTTTGTAACTGAGCACAGGGGAAGGTAGTATATTTTTTCCCTGGTTTACTTCTGATCTTCTGCTCATATTTTCACTTTAAACAATGGCTGGACTTACGTTTGATATTACCCTAATAAAGTTTAGAAACGTTTGTGAACGTTTGGTATGGTGTGGCTATTATTTAGCTTCAGCTACTACAGGTCTATGATATGAAGGCAGTGCGCCCCAGCCCTCGAACTGACTCAGACAGTTGAAATTGAGGTGTAGAAGACCATTTCAAGCCTAACAAAACCCAACGCGCACCAGTCAATACGTGCACAAGCACTTACAATAAACAATCTCACACAAAGACATGGGGGGAACAGAGGGTTAAATACACAACAAGTAATTGAGGGAATTGAAACCAGGTGTGAGGAAAAACAAGACAAAACACATAGAAAATGAAAAGTGGATCGATGATGGTTAGAAGACCGGCGACGCCGACCGCCGTGTGACGCCCGAACAAGGAGAGGACCCGACTTCGGCAGAAGTCGTGACACATCTACATTGTGCATGACACAAGTCAGGGCACTGGTGGATCATCCCAGGTGAGTAGACACCCGACTCACCCAGAGCTCCCTGTTGCTCACATGTTTGTGTTCATAGAATTTCATTAGAGCTTTCCCCGCATTCCCAGCATAAGGCTCTAGTAGATTCAGGCGCAACTGGGAACTTTATTGATCGTTCATTTGCACATAGTTTAGGGATCCCTATTGTTCCTGTTGATATGCTCTTCCCTGTGCACGCCTTAGACAGTCAACCATTAGGGTCAGGGCTGATCAGGGAGGCCACCGCTCCCCTATGCATGATAACGCAGGAGGGTCATGAGGAGAGAATTCAACTCTTACTTATTGATTCTCCTGCGTTTCCCGTGGTTGGCCTATCATGACCCCACTATTTCATGGCAACAGAGGGCTCTCAAGGGATGGTCACGTAAGTTCTCGGGAAGGTGTGTAGGTGTTTCCATAGGTGCAACTTCGGTGGAAAGTCCAAACCAGGTCTCCACCATGCACATCCCCTCTGAATATGCCGATTTGGCTCTCGCCTTCTGTAAAAAGAAGGCGACTCAATTACCACCCCATCGACGGGGGGATTGTGCGATAAATCTCCTGGTAGACGCAGCACTTCCCAGGAGTCACGTGTATCCTCTGTCACAGGAGGAAACGGCGGCTATGGAAACATATGTCTCTGAATCTCTGGGGCAGGGATACATTCGGCCTTCCACTTCACCTGCCTCCTCGAGTTTCTTTTTCGTGAAGAAGAAGGATGGAGATTTACGCCCATGTATTGACTATCGAGGTATCAATCAGATCACTGTGAGGTACAGTTACCCGCTACCTCTCATAGCCAGTGTGATTGAGTCAATGCACGGGGCGCGCTTCTTCACAAAATTGGATCTCAGGAGAGCTTACAATCTGGTGCGTATCCGGGAGGGAGATGAGTGGAAGACGGCATTTAGTACCACCTCTGGGCACTATGAGTACCTCGTCATGCCGTACGGGTTGATGAATGCTCCAGCAGTCTTCCAATCCCTTGTGGACGAGATTTTCAGGGACCTGCACGGGCAGTGTGTAGTGTTGTGTCCCTGGTGCGCAGGGTGCCTGGTCGACTGTTGGAGCATGACCTGTATGTCAAGAATGAGAAATTTCTGTTCTTTCAACAGTCAGTCTCTTTCCTAGGGTACCGCCTTTCTGAGTCAGGGGTGGAGATGGAAAGTGACCGCATTTCAACCATGCGTAATTGGCCGACTCCAACCACGGTAAAGGAGGTGCAGCGGTTCTTAGGGTTTGCCAACTACTATCGGAGGTTTATCTGGGGCTTTGGTCAAGTAGCGGCTCCCATTACTTCATTGCTGAAGGGGGGACCGGTGCGACTGCAGTGGTCAGCTGGGGCGGACAGGGCTTTTGGTCACCTGAAGGCTCTGTTTACCTCAGCTCCCGTGCTGGCTCATCCTGATGTCACGAATATTACCGAAGGTGACTCCCCTTCCCGTTCGGGTGGCGCTCGGCGGTCGTCGTTGCCGGTCTACTAGCTGCCACCGATCCCTTTTTCCTTTTCGTTTATGTCTGTCTAATTGTTTTCACCTGTTTCTTGTTAGGGTTTTGGGAGAGGTTCTATTTAGGTTAGTTTCGCCCACTAGTGTTTGTGCGGGCTTATTTTGTGTATTCATGTTGTACGTCGTGAGTGATTCTTTGATTGTGGGATTTTCGCTATCCAGCTTAATTTTAAACAGTGGACTGTGGGTTGTTTTACGCCTGTGTTTTGGCGCCACCCTTTTGTACCTGTTCCTGTTTCATGCTGTGGACATTAAAGTGTTTTTTCCCCGGAATACTTTTGCTCTCTCTGCGCCTGACTCTGCACCCATCATTCACCTGACGTTACACCTGATCCCTCCTTCGCATTTATAGTGGAGGTGGACACGTCCAAGGCTGGGATAGGAGCTGTACTGTCTCAGTGCTCGGGTACGCCACCAAAACTCCGCCCCTGTGCTTTCTTTTCGAAGAAGCTCAGCTCGGCGGAGCGTAACTATGATGTGGGGGACCAGGAGCTGTTGGCTGTTGTCAAGGCTCTGAAGGCATGGAGGCATTGGCTTGAGGGGGCTAAACACCCTTTTCTCATTTGGACTGACCACCGCAATCTGGAGTACATCCGGGCGGCGAGGAGAATGAACCCTCACCAGGCCAGGTGCGCCATGTTTTTCACCCGTTTTGTTTTCACCCTATCTTACAGACCAGGTTCCCAGAATGCTAAGGCAGACGCACTTTCCCGGATGTATGACACAGAGGAGAGGTCCACGGATCCCACTCCCATACTTCCGGCTTCTGCCTGGTGGCACCGGGGGTGTGGGAGGTGGAGGCGGACATCGAGCGGGCGTTGCGTACAGAGCCCACTCCCTCCCAGTGTCCAGTTGGACGTCTGTACATTCCGTCTGCTGTCCGCGACCGTTTGATCTGTTGGGCCCACGTCACCCTCCTCTGGTCATCCTGGCATCGGGCGGACAGTGCACTGTCTTAGTGGGAAGTACTGGTGGTCTACCCTGGCCAAGGACGTGAGGGTTTATGTTTCCTCCTGATCGATGTGCGCCCAGTGCAAGGCACCTAGACACCTGCCCTGAGGGAAATTACAACCCCTACCCGTTCCACAGCGGCCGTGCACTGGGCTCTTCCTCCATCACAAGGAAACACCACGATCCTGGTCGTTGTGGATCGGTTTTCTAAGTCCTGCCGTCTCCTTCCTTTGCCCGGTCTCCCTATGGCCCTACAGACTGCGGAGGCCCTGTTCACCCACGTCTTCCGGCACTACGGGGTGCCTGAGGATACAGTTTCTGATCGGGGTCCCCAGTTCACGTCCGGGGTTTGGAGGGCGTTTATGGAACGTCTGGGGGTCTCGTTCAGCCTCACCTCGGGTTTTCACCCCGAGAGTAACGGGCAGGTGGAGAGAGTTAACCAGGTTGTGCGTAGGTTTCTGCGGTCCTATTGCCAGGACCGGCCGGGGGAGTGGGCGACTTTCCTCCCCTGGGCAGAGATGGCCCAGAACTCACTCCGCCACTAACCTATCTCCTTTCCAATGCGTACTAGGTTATCAGCCGGTTCTGGCACCGTGGCATCAGAGCCAGATTGAGGCACCTGCGGTGGATGAATAGTTTCGGCCACCGCAGTGAGGCCGGGTCTGGCTCTCGACCCAAAACCTACCAATCCGCCTGCCCTGCCGGAAGCTGGGTCCGCGGTTTGTGGGTTCATTCAAAGTCCTAAGGAGACTGAACGAGGTTTGTTATAGAATACAGCTCCCCCTGATTACCGTATTAACCCCTCGTTCCATGTGTCTCTCCTCAGGCCGGTGGTGGCTGGTCCGCTCCAGGATTCTGAGGTGCGGGAGGTTCCTCCGCCCCCTCTGGACATCGAGGGGGCCAAGGCGTATGCTGTTCGAGCCATCATGGACTCAAGGCGTTGGGCGAGGTGCCTTCAGTACCTCATGGAGTGGGAGGGGTACGGTCCGGAGGAGATGCTGGGTGCCGGTGGAGGACATTCTGGACCCTTCGTTACTGCGGGAGTTTCACCGTCTCCACCCTGATCGTCCTGCGCCTCATCCTCAGGGTTGTCCCCGAGGCCGGTGTCGGCGCGCTGCTGGAGCCGCGTGTCAAGGGGGGGGGGGGGTACTGTCACGACTTCCGCCGAAGTTGGTCTTTCTCCTTGTTCGGGCGGCATTCGGCGGTCGACATCACCGGTTTTCTAGTCACCACCGATCCATGTTTCATTTTCGATTTGTTTTGTCTTCAATATACACTCCTGGTTTCCATTCCATAATCATTGTTCCCTATTTAACCCTCTGGTTTCCCCCTTGGTTTTGTGCGTGTTTGTTATTGTCAAGTTGTCTCGTTTTGTGACCTGGATATTTTGTCTCCTTTATGGAATATTGTTTTTGAGTAAAGTACGGTTATTACTCATCCCTGTGTCCTGCGCCTGACTCCGCCTTACCCGCATCGCCTAGACATATGACAGATAAGAAGACCATAGAGGATAACTTCAATTGAAGCATTCTTTTCAACTGCGTACATATATATCAATATGGAAAATCTAAACAATTATTGTTGGAATTGTTTACAACTAGGGACACAACAACAATTTAACAAGGTCTTGTATCAGACAAACCAATCTCTACAGTAAATCACATAAAGTCATGTTGTTACCCACAAGCAAATGCCTGCTAGGTCATATAAAAATCACCTCCAGTACACCACAGTGTTGTGTCCCTAGTGCACCTCATCCTGTACTGCTGGTTATTTCATGTCTTTCCCAGAGTGAGAGGGGCCTCCAGATCAATCTCTCCATGATTAAAACACAATTATCTTGGGATACCTGGATGCTACCATAACCACCGTAAAGGGAACAGTAGATGTCCGCTTTAGTCTCTGGGTGTCCTAAACTATTTACTACAAAGCATCCCTCCATAAAGGCAAGAGTCATTCTCTCTGTAGTAATAATGCCATTGTACTTTTTGGATTGTACTTTTCGATTACTGCTTATAAAAGTGTTAGTCATTATGAAAATAGTGTTAATGAATGAGGCGCTGTGTGTAATATCTGACAATTACAGGCGTAAACAGAAATTGTGCTGTACATTTCACTTGATATTCATTTACCCAGGTGACACATTAGAGAATAAAGCTCTAAAATGTCCAGGCCCGTCATAATCATAGTGAGGGGTTGATAGTACAGGAGAGTGTGAACCCTTGGGGTACTATAGCAGTAGGGTCTGTGTGGAAAAGAAGGCAGATAAATTACCACATTACCTCATGTTTATAGGCTGCCTTAAGAGTGTTTGATTGGTCATACTGAGCCCTGTGACTCATTCATCATGTCAAGGTTATTCCACTGACTCTGGTAAAACCATCTATTCATTTATCATGTTCTACAGTGTACATTCAAATGCATTGAGACCATAGAGAATGACAGAGGACTCGTCTTTGTATCTGTCTCATTATGGCGTATGTGAGCACACGGGCAGTGCCATTGAGGCATTCTACATTTGGGGTAGTGCATTTCATTTTCCTACTACTTCTATGGGTTGGTAAACAAACTGAAAGGGTGCATACTGCCACCTGGAGTTTGTTGTTTGAAGATATAAAGCCAAGGTTGTCGACAAGCAGTTACGGAATGTTTGCTCACGAGCATAAAAAAAGAAAATTGGCTGATCCCTCTTGATGACCCGGATGGAATTATGTGATCCTTCCTTAACACATAGGAAGTCCCACCCAGTTGACTACATAAAATGGTTAAAGTCCTCAAGGGCGCTGCCCATGCTAAAACAGGCTTTTGGTCACTAGATTCCTTTATCTAGCTCTATGATTGAAACCATGTGGGTGATGCTTACGATACGATATCTTTCCAACATTGGCCCTCTCTGCTGTGATTAGGTTACGTAGTATTTTAAACTACCACCCTCGCTTCTTCTACTACTTCAATTCAATGAGGCCCATCAGTGAAATGTTCGAGCATAACGGTCACTGACGGTCATTGCACATCGCTCTCACAGGCAATCCAATTTGACGAGATAGGAGTGTAATCAACCATTGAGAAGAACACGATAGCAGATTGTCCCAGAGAGCTGTTCCATTTCCCTCTTGCTCCCAGTGTTCTGTCAGTGGTGAGAAGACAAAGATATTATCATAAACGCAGAGGAAAATACTACAATTGTGCTGCCATATGTTGACACAGGCTTACATGGAGGATGTAACCTTTTATATGTGAGAATGTAATCCCACACTCTGATGTAGCATCCTAGAGAAGATATGATGTGGTTGGGCAGGTATAATGAGGATGATGACAGGTAAATGTTTGGAAATGAACTTCTACAGATTGATAATAGGAAGATATCAGAGCTATAGTATGAGAACACAGGGAAATGCTCTTCGCCTTCACAGTATTTGCATGTCACATACATAATATTCTAAAATCCATCAGTTTCTGATTTGTATGAATGCTTTGGGGCAAGTGCAGTCCTTTTCAATTTGAGGTAAACATATTCAGCCTCTATGCTGTTGTTTGAGAATGATCTTCATTCAACATTTCCAAAACAAATAGACTGAGATAGGGTGCCCTCATTTTGTAATGCATGGCTCATGGCTTGTTATCATTCACACTGGAGAACTGGAAAATAGTGTGCTGAATTCTATAAGCGATTTATTCTCTAGGGATTTATTTCAGTGTCTCTAAATCTGAGCGGAAACGACACTCAGAAAGTTCCTGTCTGTATGTCTAAGCAGGCTGGCTCCAACACAGCCTGCTTAGACATGGAGCAAAACCAAAGGAGGGAACAAACGATCAGTAAAAATATAGTATTTCAGAAAATTCCGCGAATTAAGATCAAGGCACTGACAAAAAAAGCAATGCAGGCAAGTTCCAGTGATTTCATGTGTTGTTCAAGTGACTAAATTAAAATGTTTCATGCTCATAGCATGTTTATAACAATACTGGATTGTATCACAGCAAGACATTTCATGGAAATTTACAGCTGTTGATGAGACGTAGATCTGAATTACACACTAACAAGGTTTCCATCAAATTGGCAACATTTTCATCTGAATAGTCTAAAATCTGCATAAAACAATATGCAAATGTCCATACCAGAGATGTGTTTCTATCAAACGGATTTATTGCAGATAAAAGACTGTGTATGATGACATAGTGCACATAAAAATAACTTTTGCGGCTAAACCCCTATGTACCGAATAAAAATGACAAGTTAAATGGGTTTCCATCGCATTTTCAACTCTACTGATGGTGGCTTCACAAAAAGTGTTTGATTATACTGTATGTAATGACGTGCGCTGAGAGTCAGGAAGCAAGTTCAGGGAGTGAATAATTTAATAAATAAAAACATAATACAAAACAAGAAACACGACCAACCTACAGACATGAAACAAAAACAATGACGCCTGGGGAAGGAACCAAAGGGAGTGACATATAGGGAAGGTAAATCAGGGAAGTGATGGAGTCCAGGTGAGTCTGACGATGGTGACAGTTGTGCGCCATAATGAGCAGCCTGGTGACCTAAAGGCCGAAGAGGGAGCACACGTGACATTATATAGCAAATGAGCCCACTCTGGTCTAGCCAACAACTCCCAGATACAGTGTTGATAGGCTACCTACATGATGAGATTATAATGGATGAGAGCGAGTAAATTTGGTGGAAGCCAAGCATCGATCATCATATCACCAGAATAAGACCCTTGATATGTATTGGAAAGGAGCATCAAGCTCATCACCGTCCACTTTCACCATCCTGTGAAATACATTATTTATTTAATCTGTAGCCTAATAGACTGCATGCTTTCCTGAATCGTAGTGGGAGGACCACACAACAGATTATCGTGTGACTAAATGTACTTCGATATAATGGTAATTATATCAACGCATAAAGGCATTTCCACTGCCATGTCTTGCATAATTAATTTAAGACACAAAAAGATCCACCATGTCGAACGAAGAAATTTGTCTGATGACATTTATAAAATTACACCGTCATTACCTGTTTCCATCAACCCAGTCATGACTTTTTTCATGCGTCAGGTAGTTCAGGTAGTTGGTTACAGATGAACCCTGTTCTGTTTGTAACGGTTTTCTTCCAGGGGTGAAGGAGAGGACCAAAGTGCAGCGCGGCTAGTGTTAACCTGTTGAGGATGGGGGCGCTGTTGTCACTATTTATGCTAATCGTGTAATTTTTGAAACGGCTTCCCACAAAGTTCTTGATTGTACAATATACATATTATTATTATTATTATTGGATAGAAAACAGTCTATAGTTTCTATAGGAGTTGAAATTTTGTCTCTAAGTGGAACAGAAGTCATTCTACAGCAATTTCCCTGACATGGAGTCAGATTTCAGAAATTTTGGCCCCTGATCTGGAGTCAGTTAAAAGGGCACTGTTATTGCTATGAGTATACGGACACTGCTTACGTCTTCCCCTGGATGCCTTTACGTGATGACGATTTGAATGGGGTCGATTGCGCGTTCACAGGCACTATAAATTAAAAAACCCTGTAGCTAGCAAGTCTTTTCTTCGTTATGGGAGTTAAAAACATCATAAGGTAGTTAATTTAAAGCGTTTTATAGCAATTTATATCCGTTTAGTGCGATTTTGGGACATTTATTTCTGAAACGCTGTGAATTGCTGGGCACGCTTCCAGTTCATCCCGAACGCAGTTGGCATTTCCACATGGCAAGAGGACAGCTTTCCACCAAAAGACGATTAGACCCAAGAAAGGATCCTTTGCCCAAGATACTGATGGAAGAACAGCTCAAAGTAGGACATTTTTATTATGATAAATCGTGTTTCTGTCGAAAAATGTTAGTGGCTTAGGACGCCATGTTTTTTGACGTAGCTTCGCTTGGCGCAAACTGTATTGAAAAGTAAGGATAATTAAAAAAATGTAATTCCGCGATTGTATTAAGAATTAAATTGTCTATCAATCCCTGTCCACCCTATATTTTTTAGTCACGTTTATGAGTATTTATGTATAAGAGTAGATCACTGTCTAATATGGCGCACGGACATTTTCTAACCAGCTGGGCTACATTTCACATTGTCTTACCATGATTTTGGTGGCTAAATATAAACATTTTCGATCAAACTCTATATGGATTGTGTAATATGATGTTACAGGAGTGTCATCTGAAGAATTCTGAGAAGGTTAGTGAAAAAATTAATATATTTTGGCGATGTTGACGTTATCGCCCACTTTGGCTAGAATCAATGCTGGGCTGCTATGTGCTATGTGCTATGCTAATATAACGATTTATTGTGTTTTCGCTGTAAGACACTTAGAAAATCTGAAATATTGTCTGTATTCACAGGATCTGTGTCTTTCGATTAGTGTATGCTGTGTATTTTTACGAAATGTTTGATGATTAGTAAGTAGGTAAACACGTTGCTCTATGTAGTTTTTCTAGTCCATTTGTGACGGTGGGTGCAATTGTAACCTATGCCATCTACCTGAAATATGCACTTTTTTCTAACAAAACCTATCCCATACCATAAATATGTTATCAGACTGTCATCTGATGAGTTTTTTTCTTGGTTAGGGGCTATAAATATCTTAGTTTAGCCGAATTGGTGATAGCTACTGGTGTTGGTGGACAAATAAAAGATGGTGGATTATGCTAATGTGTTTTTAGGTAATAGATGTACATCTTTACATATTGTGTCTTCCCTGTAAAACATTTTAAAAATCGGACATGTTGGCTGGATTCACAAGATCTGTGTCTTTCATTAGCTGTATTGGACTTTAATGTGTGAAAGTTAAATATTTAAAAAAATATATTTTTTTTGAATTTCGCGGCACTGGTTTTTCAGTGGGGGTGGGGGGGGAGTGCCGCTAGCGGCACCCTCATCCTAGACAGGTTAAACATGTTTAATAAAGAACAAGTGAAACACTACAAACAACAATACAAAATAACAAATGTGCAAAAACCGACACAGACCTATCTGGTGCAGACAATCACAGAGACAGGAAACAAACACCCACAAAATCCCAACACAAAACAAGCCTCCTATATATGATTCTCAATCAGAGACAACGATTACCATCTGCCTCTGATTGAGAACCCACACTAGGCTGACATAGAAACAGACAAACTAGACATACCACATAGAATTCCCACCCAGCTCACGTCCTGACCAACTAAACACATACAAAACAACAGAAAACAGGTCAGGAACGTGACACTGTTCTTGAAACTGTCCGCCAGCGAAGATCAATTAGTCAATAGAATTAGTAATTAAATTACTAGAATGGATATGAACATTCTTATGAGTTGGTCAACCATGGTTTGCCAGTGCTGTGATAAGATCGTGTGTAAAATAATGAATTTGAAGAATATATCTGCACTGTTTGTTTGTTAGCTAGCTAGCCAGACAGTTTTAAAGTAATTATTCCATTAATTTGTCAAATTAACTGCCAATATGCCAACATTCCATTCAAACAAAGCAGTCAATCCACAGCCATAAACTGTTTGAAATCAGTTGATGATAGGAGGCAACAAGTTGTAAAGGCAACAAGTACTGATATTATATCATATAATAGCACTGACAGCTTGTAAAGAAAACAAATTTATGGTCTATTTACATATATTTTAGAAGCTATTTATGTCACACCCTGATCTGTTTCACCTGTCTTTGTGATTGTCTCCACCCCCATCCAGGTGTCGCCCATCTTCCCCATTATCCCCTGTGTATTTATACCTGTGTTCTCTGTTTGTCTGTGCCAGTTCGTCTTGTTTGTCAACCAACGTTTGTGTGTCAGCTCCTGCTTTTACTCAGTCTCTCTTTTCTCGTTCTCCTGATTTTTGACCCTTGCCTGTCCTTACCCTGTACCCACCCGCCTGACCACTCTGCCTGAGCCTGACTGCCGTCCTGTACCTTTGCCCCACCTCTGGATTACCGACCTCAGCCTGACCTGACCCTGAGCCTGCCTGCCATCCTGTACCTTTTCCCCTGTTGCTGTAATAAACATTGTTACTTCGACACAGTGTGCATCTGGGTCTTACCTTGATACCTGTTAATTTATACAGATTTTTTTAATTAAACCTGTATTCATGACAAGAAAAATACTTTTAAACTTATAAAAATATTTGAAATATTTATATGACAATATTTTACGTTGACAATAATTGTATTACACAATTTCTGATATCACATACTCACTTTTATTTAAAAATGTCTTGGACAAGTGAAATCAGGATTCTACCTCTACTACCATTCTTTCCAATTAGTGTCATGTCTACTCCTGTTCCTCTCATCTGACTTCGCTGGTATACTAACCACCGGTCCTGGGATCCATCATTACGCACACCTTGCATCCATCATTATGCACGCTTACAGATCATTATGATACTCACCTGGACTCCATTACCTTCCTGATTACCTCCCCTTTATCAGTCACTCTCTTGGGTTGTCACGCCCTGGCCTTATCTTTGTTTTCTGTATTATTTTAGTTAGGTCAGGGTGTGACATGGGGGATGTTTGTGTGTGTTTGTCTCGTCTTGGGTGGTTGTATTGTCTAGGGAGTTTTTGTAGAGTTCATGGGGTTGTGTTCAGTGTAGGTGTTTAGGTAAGTCTATGGTTGCCTGGAATGGTTCTCAATCAGAGACAGCTGTCTATCGTTGTCTCTGATCGGGAGCCATATTTAAGGCAGCCATAGGCATTAGGTAGGTTGTGGGTAATTGTCTATGTCTATGTTGAATGTGTGCACGTAGTTTGTATAGCTTCATGATCGTTTGTTGTTTTTGTATTAGTTTGTCAGTGTTCTTCAGTTTTCGTCTTCGATATATTAAAAGAAGATGTATTCATATCACGCTGCGCCTTGGTCCACTCATTCACCTAAAGACGATCGTGACATGGGTTCCTTCCTGTGTTCCTTCCTGTCGGTTTTGTTCCTGTGGTCATGCATTATCGCCACTGTTATGTTGTCTCGTTTCATTAAAGGTTTCACCTCCACCTGCTTCTCCACTCACAGCATCTCTGTCCACCGTCAAAAGGAGCAGGCAGACCGCCACTGCAGTGCGACTCTTGTTTTTCACCCTGGGGACCGTGTCTGGCTTTCTACCAGGAACCTCCCACTACGCCTGCCCTGCAATAAACTGAGCCCCCGGTTTGTGGGGCCGTTCAAGGTTCTCCGGAGGGTCAATGAGGTGACATATACACTACCGTTCAAAAGTTTGGGATCACTTAAAGGTCCCTGTTTTTTAAAGAAAAGCACTTTTAATTAAAATAACCTCAAATTGATCAGAAATAGTGTAGACATTGTTAATGTTGTAAATGACTAGTGTAGCTTTAAAAAAAAAAGGAATATCTACAGAGGCCCATTATCAGCAACCATCACTCCTGTGTTCCAGTGGCATGTTGTGTTAGCTAATCCAAGTGTATCATTTAAAAGACTAATTGATAATTAGAAAACTATTTTGCAATTATGTTAGCACAGCTGAAAACTGTGGTGCTGATTAAAGTAGCAATCAAACTGGCTTTCTAGAGTTCCTCTGTCCAGTGTCTGTTCTTTTGCCCATCTTAATATTTTCTTTTTATTGGCCAGTCTGAGATATGGCTTTCTTTGCAACTCTGCCTAGAAGGCCAGCATCCCGGAGTCACCTCTTCACTGACGTTGAGACTAGTGTTTTGCGGGTAGTATTTAATGAAGCTGCCAGTTGAGGACTTGTGAGGCATCTGTTTCTCAAACTAAACACACTAATGTACTTGTCCTCTTTCTCAGTTGTGCACAGGGGCCTCCCACTCCTCTTTCTACTCTGGTTAGAGCCTGTTTGTGCTGTTCTGTGAAGGGAGTAGTACACATCGTTGTACGAGATCTTCAGTTTCTTGGCAATTTCTCGCATGGAATAGCCTTCATTTCTCAGAACAAGAATAGACTGACGAGTTTCAGAGGAAAGGTCTTTGTTTCTGGCCATTTTGATCCTGTAATCAAACCCACAAATGCCGATGCTCCAGATACTCAACTATTCTAAAGGCCAGTTGTATTGCTGCTTTAATTAGTACAACAGTTTTCAGCTGTGTTAACATAATTGCAAATGGGTTTTCTAATGATAAATTAGCCTTTTAAAATGATATACTTGGATTAGCTAACACAACGTGCCATTGGAACACAGGAGTCATGGTTGTTGATAATGGGCCTCTGTTTTCTGGAATATCTACATAGGCGTACAATCTGCCGTTTCCAGCAACAAGTGATTTACATCATTAACAATGTCTACACTGCATTTCTGATAAATTTGAGGTTATTTAAAGGACACATTTTTATTTTCTTTCAAAAACAAGGACATTTAAGTGACCCCAAACTTTTGAACGGTAGTGTAGGTTACAGCTTCCCAGTCACTATCGTATCTCACCTTCTTTTCATGTCTCCCTTCTCAGGCCAGTGGTTCCTGCCCCCCCTTCACCTGCTTCTCGACTCACAGCATCTCCGTTACAATTAGACTGGTTTTGATTTCTCCCTAACCATTATGGCTGCCATTTTCAATCCATTCTGGAACTTTGGGGGTTTATGTAACGAATGGCAGAAATCCCAAACCAGTCTATTTGGAATGAATGGCAGTAGAGGCACAGGTGATTCATTTCCTGCATCTATGTATGCAGGAAAATAAAAGTAAGGCATGTGTGATGTATCACAAAATATGTAATAGAAATAGTCACACAAATGATGTAATATAGTTTATATAGGCGTTAAACAAATGTTCTGTATAAATAGCATCTAAAATATGTAAACAGACCATAAATGTCTAAATGTGTTTTTGAAAGCTGTGAGTGTTATATGATACAATATCAGTACAGTGCATTTACAACTTGTCTAAGTCCTATCAACTGATTTCAGTCAGTGTATGAGTATGGATTGACTACATTGTTTCTATGGAATTTTGGCAATTCATCTGAAAAATGTATGGAATCATTCTTCTAAAACTGACTGGCTAACAAATATAATGTGCAGATAATCTTTGAATTCATTGTTTTACACTATCTTATCACATCACTGGCTGACCATGGTTGACCTACTCTCTGACCAAAATAGCTGACCTTTAATACTGTCATAAGAAGGGTTGTCAATTCTAGTATTGTAATTTCTAATTATATGGTACTTTGTCTGTCCTTCATATTTGTCCTTGCAGTCCATTTATCTCAAACAATGGAGTGGATGACAAAGTTGGTGTCTGCCCTGTCAGAGCACGCCCCCTGTGAGGCCTATGATGCACATTTTCCTCACTGTTGACTCTGGGAGCTGTGAACCCTTTGGAGTAGTCCATGAAAGGGGTCTCGCTTTAAAAGGCATCACATATCCTGATTCCTGTGTGTGTGGTGGGGTATTTGAACTTTTCCTGGCTTTCCACAAGGCCAAATACAATCATGTAACCCCATTCATATTGGGATCTGTTTTAGGTAATCCACTTCATCCTGAAATAGTGCAATCCTGCCACCATGTGGAAGAAAATCTATAAAACACAGAGACAGTGTATACAATACCATACCACTGGGCCATTCCAATTCTTATTAGTTCAAATAGCGCTGCAATGTTTGAGACTTCCTGCATGCAAGCCATACAGTACAGAGATGAAAGAGCAAGAAAACCTCACATGATCAGAGAAAACAAACTAACTCTTAGCATCCTTATTGAACATGCATTGTTTTTGGTCACTCTATGAAAGAAAACCTGCTCCTCAGGTGCCCATTATGCACATGATGTTATAAATAAACCAAATAATGTTCCTCTAAAACAATTTGAAGCACCTTAAACCAGGACACCTACTTTCCTGTAATACTTCCCTTTTTAGATGTTCACCTAGTTATTTCCCTGATTTGTCTATAATTAATCTCTTCAGTGAGGTCAGTCAGACGAGAGGAAATTACTTTGGAGGGACTTAGTGAGCCCTGACACTGGGGACTACCCTGTTTTATCTCTGGCCTCTCTGAGACGGAGATAGGGATGGAGCAGGGAGCTAAATCAATTTTCCTGTGTTGTCTCATTAGCTGGAGCCCTGGGGTGAGCTGTGCTCCATGGAGATGCCGTTGGAGAAGGAGACAGAGAGAGAGAGCGAGAGACAGAGGAAAAAAAGAGAGCTTAGTCAGGGGCAGTGTGCTCAGAAGATGGCTTCTCCTTTACATGCCTGGATGAGGACAGTAGGGTTTACTAAGGGTTCAGTATTGGAGGTGTTTCATCAAATGTGCAGTGCAATCAATCATGCACATTTCAATGCAAAAATATTTAGTTGGTTGGAGGTTTCACAAGACGCCTCGAAACTGCTGCCAAGCAAAACTGATATTTTCCAAGTGATAACACCTGACTGAACAGGGCACTAGCAAGAATCACCTTCATGTGACATACGAATAACAAATGTCATCATGCCATCTGGTCTGCACTGAGTGGTTTGGGGTGGAGACACACACCGGACAAACACACCGGGCACGCACCCACATACACACTGTGACGGCAAGGCACATTTCCAGACCCATCATGACATATGGCGGCCTCGTGACAGTAATGTTGCTTAACTCCGGCAATTTGATCCAATAACCAATGCAGTGACTATTGCCTTCCTTCCGTGCTGCATTTTGTCAACAGGGCTGAGCACAGCAACAGCATTCTCAGTAATTCCAGGATGCTATATATATATCAGAGGGCTTTTGTGATGAGGATGATCTGGATCTATTTACCTAGAAAGGACAGTTTAACAGCAGAATCTGGGCCTGATTGCTCTGCTGCTGTTGCTGAACACATCAGATAGAAATATCACACTGTTTAAAGACACACTATGCAGAATTTGCTCTGCCATTTCCTGGTTGCTAAAATTAATACATTTCAGTTTGTGACAAAACAAGCAAATATAGTGTAGAGAATTGTAGTACCATCTAAACCGCTGTGAAATATATTTTCCATAACCAAAAATATTGTATTTTCAGCTGTTTGAAGCTGGTGTACAAAACAGAAAGTAAAAGACTCAAAAACAAAACATAAGCACGAGAAGAATAGAAATAGCGCAAATTGAACAGATCTACCGATTCTGAGACTTGCTTTCAATGAGAATGACAGATCTATAACTCTCATTTCCATGTGAAGTTGGTCGGGTCGCCCAAAAAGTCACATATTGCAGCTTTAAGACTCAATGGAGGAGTAATTTACCAGACTAGCTAAGCAGATCCATTATCATCAATATCATATTTTCTAGTGATTACATCAAATCAACTAGTTATTCAGTATAGGCCTAGCTACAACTGCTGGAATCAGTGTATCTATCCATTGTGGGCAGACTGAAAATGTCTTAGGTGACAAAGCTGTCAAAAATGGAATCTTGGAAGAGCCTAGGGCTACCACGGTGAGCTCGAGGTCAGTAAGAAAGCACCATTCCAGCTGAAGGCACTTCTCTGGTGCTGTATAAGAGGGAGTTACATATCCAAAGAGCAAGACGAGAGCAGTGTGTGTCTATCTGTCGGTCTGTGGACCTGTATGGAGTAATGGGGTCCCAGAGAGACTATCCTGTAACTGTGTATTGGCCCTTGGGGAGGATTCAGGGCCTAAGGGCTGGGGGGAAAGAAAAGCAGGAGTGTCACAGCCCTAGCCCTGAACAGGGCCTGGTCTGCCTGTGAAACCTTAGCCACAGCACCTGCCTGGAACACTGCTCATGGACCAGATATGGGAAACTCAACGTGATGTTTAACCCAGTTGTGAAGACAAGGATGCACACAGGACACCCAAGTATGGGGTTGGGAGCTTAGTGATTTGTAATCTGGGGAAAGCAAGATCAGCCAGATCTTTGACTGGAATTACAGTGAGCACAGCACTTAAGCAATACTCCATATCTACGTATGAGATGTCACCTTTTCCATCTGGTACCACACATAACAAGGCTGGCCATAAAGGCCTCTGGGCTTTCCAGTTGCAAGCACTCACAGGGGATAGTGGAGAGGGATTAGGGCCCATAGAGCTTCATGCAGATGAGTTCCAGAAAGATTTGCTTTATTCTGCCCACGTATGCCAGACCATGGCCCCAATGCATATGAAAAAGCATCCAAAAAGCCTGCTCCGTTTAATCTCCCTTCACTCTCGCATAATGAAACATTTCCATAAAAATATAGGCAAGGCAATCCACAGCTTTCATTTCTCCCTGTAAGCAAAAATCAGCTGCGCTCACTGGCCATAAGGGACTCTGCGTCGCCTTGCTTTTGAAAATACATTTAAAATGTGCCAGGCTGCTTTGATCTTGGCGGTGGATTGAGATAATCAGAGGGAACTGGTGCAGTAGATCTCACAGGGATAAAAACATGAAATGAATCCCTTTACCAGGGCTCCGATCAGCCTCATCTACTAGCACAGCTTTGATTATCCTCATTAGGAGACATGTCAACAGAGAGAGACTAGAGCTGGGAACTGTTCCTCAGGAGAAAGAAAGGCCATTGGCCTAGTCCTTAGCCAACTAAAGGAGACATTGGAATAACTTGCTCTCTGCTGACCTTTTCATTGACTTACCACATTATGTTTGTTTGATAAGCCTGTGGTGTGAAAATCAAAAGCACCATACATCTAAAATGCGATGGGGGTCATCGCTGTCGGTTCACCTGACAGGTACACGACACCCTGTGCCTTCAGTGAGCCGGATGGCACTGCAATCGCTAGTCCTTCTTCAAGGCACTCAGAATCACCTTTATTCGCCAAATACATTTGCTTGTACAGGATTTTGATATGGTAAATTGTTGCAGCCACAATAAACGGAATACACAGACAGACAAACAAACAGAATATATGGACAAGATGTATTGACACAGAGTAGCTACAGTATGTACACAATGAACACCAGGCTAAAAAACTACAGACTACGCTATAAACTTGTACAGAGCTCAGTGGGAATATACAGTATAGGCTTGAAATTATTGATGGCATCAAGCATAATGTACAGGGGGCTTGAATGAGGGATGGAGAGTGAGGATGGATGGCCAAAGGGGAGATGGTGGGTATTTGTGAGAGATTAATATTACTGTCATTTCCGTTATTGTGTGCGTTTTGTTCCGTCTGCTGTTTATGGGAACAAGATTTAATCTTTCCAATCAGCCTCATGCTGTTTCAGAGGGAAGCTGTCTGGAAATCCTATCAAACTGCCATGAATATAAATTGCTCTAGAGTCTGAATGTATTCATACCGTACACATCAGTATTCTACACATATCAGCAAGCATGCAGGAAAATGTAAATAATGCACACAGTATACTATCATTATATCTTCCATGACTAGCTACAATAAGACAAAGCAGTAGCTAGAGGAAAAGAGGAGAATAATATTAACACACTATAAAACATAGGCCTAAAACTTAATGGATCACTGCTCCAAAAAGCACACAGCTCCAAAAGTTATACTGCACATCTTCAGCATCCACACTAGTCATTACATCACCCTTGGCTGAAGTAACTCTTGATTCCACCCATTCTAAATGAGTGGCTGGAATAAAGAAGTCATACATATTCATCCATCTGGATGGGAAACAGGAATAGACTAGTGTTACAAGGCGGAGCCAGATGAATTATTTATTACTGTTTCCCTGTAGTATATAAATCAGCTAGCTGGAAAAGGCAAGTGAAAATGAAACTGCACGACCAAGCAGAGCAGTGGAGAGATGATGGACACACCCACTGGATGGCCACAGTAACGGTGTATCAATGAGTGTATCAATTACACGGTTACATAAATATATTAATATAATAGTTTACATGCTTTACAAGAAGAACAATGTCCCTAATAATCCTGTTTACATGGACACATCTAAAATCAGGCTACCTGATGGGACTTTGATAAATGCATAAAATCTCAAATCAAAATAAACTTTCTACCACAGCACCATCTCATTTTGGGAAGCCTATTTCATTGTGTTCGGACATATAAAGTTTGTATGTGAAAACTATTTCTAAGATACATACTTTCAGTTGTTCTGAACTCACTTCACTCACGCTAAAGAGGGAGGCTTGCTCGGCTGGTGCTAGCACATGTGGACATCAAATACACAGCTGGAACTCCGATTAAAGTGTTTACATGTCCTAATAATTTGAAAGATTGCTCAGAAAATCGAAATAAGCATTTGCCGTTAAGTTTATGACCTTATGCCAATTAAGATAAGCAAAGTAAGGTGTTTACATGACTAATGCCACATTCAGCCTACTGACATAATCAGCTTAATATTGAATTATTACTGTGCATATAAACATACTCAATGTATGGGAAAGGATGATCCATTCTCTCACTGCTGTTATCACATACTCCTTTTACCCCCAACCTGCCTTAATGCATTTAACTAGTTCCATCCACTTATTTACATTTATTTGACTTTCTCTCTCATGGTCAACATGTGTGTTATACCAATCAAATAGAAAAAAAAACATCAAAGCTTAGAATGACAAAAAAGCAGGTAGAGATCCCCTAGAAATCGAAGCCAAAAGGACGAAACCCTCTTAATTACATTTTATAGCCAGAATAACTGAAGAAAATGTTTGACATTTTTTGTCTGTGGATACAGTATAAATTGACATGAAACTCAAATATTTCCTGTTAATACAGATAGGAGTACAGAAGCCTGACAACTGACAATAACTTTCCTACTGTAGCTCTGTGCCATGACATGCAGTCTCCTGTAGTAAAACAGTGTCCCCATCTCTTCCTCTCAAGGGCAGGTTCAACATAGTGTTACGGGGACCATCACCCATCCGTCTAGTAAATGGGTTATAGTGACAACAGAACTATAGCTCAAGAAGGTCACCCATGAAACATCATACAACTGGTTACTCATACATGCTGTATCTGCGCAATACGATTCAGTATTGTGTATGCATGCCTGAGTGAGTATGAAAGACAACTGGATGGCCACAGAGTGACCCTACTTTTCAGAAAAAGCTTTTTCTTTAGTATTCCTATTAGGCTGATGCCTTTTAACACAGTAATCGGGCTGTGACACAGTTGTCATACATCATTGTTGCTCAGATAGTCAGAGGACAGACAGACAGACTGACTGGTGGCAGTTGGCCTAGAGGCATGATACTGTACGTGGCCACAGAGATGGAGTGATTCTTAATAACCAGGTTACCCAGAGACCACTAGGCCTGCTAAGCACCACCGCCGCTCATATTAGACAAAGCCTCATTTAGATCAGGATTGTCCCAAGTGACACCTCTAGTAGACACCATTTAGCAAGTACCCCAACTGCAACTCTGGAGACATTACTTCTGATAGAGCAATCTTGTTATGCCAAGCTGTGTTATTTTGACTGAGTACATTTCTCGAAGGGGCCATTTTTCTATCTAATTGTTCATCAAGAACTAAATACACTATAGTCTGGTACTTGGTGCAACTGGATAAAGAGGGGGACCTGAGTGAGCATTAAATTAATTTGCTATGTTCTCTGGAAATCCCATCCATCTCTGGACTATCAATGACTCAACTGCACCTTGGCTTTAGCATGATTAAAGTCTTTGCACCCCCCGTTTATGGCTGTCATTTACTTTGCAGTGTTATCAAACGTGCATCTAAAGCAGCATCATAGGTTCTGTGGTGTTTTATCCATATAAGAACCTTTGCAAATAAATCCAGACTTAATAGCCTCTTCCCACATGAAGTTAACTACAATAACATCTTACATTACAGAAATTTTAATTAATTGTAATTATTCGATTTATTGCCTACCTCATGCCTTCTGCACACATTGTATATAGATTCTCTTTTTCGACCATGTTATTGACTTGTTTATTGTTTACTCCATGTGTAACTCTGTGTTGTTGTCTGTTCACACTGCTATGCTTTATCTTGGCCAGGTCGCAGTTGCAAATGAGAACTTGTTCTCAACTAGCCTACCTGGTTAAATAAAGGTGAAATAAAAAAAATAAAAAAATTGAGGTAATCATCACAAGCTGTGTGAATTAACTAGGGTTTCAAAGCTACTGGTAATTTACCAAAGTTACCGGAATCTTCAGTAATTTTAGCAATTAACAGAAATTCTATGGCAATCTATTGTAACTTCGGTAATCTATGTGTCACGTTCTGACCATAGTTCTTGTGTGTTGTGCTTGTTTTAGTGTTGGTCAGGACGTGAGCTGGGTGGGCATTCTATGTGGTGTGTCTTGTTTGTCCGTTTCTATGTTTGGCCTAATATGGTTCTCAATCAGAGGCAGATGTTTTGTGTTGTCTCTGATTGGGAATCATATATAGGTGGCTTGTTTTGTGTTGGGGATTGTGGGTGGTTGTTTCCTGTCTTTGTGTTTTCTCTGCACCAGCTAGGACTGTATCGGTTTGCCACATTTGTTATTTTGTTTTGTAAGTGTTCACGTTTATTCGTCGTAATTAAACATGTTGAGCACTGGCTACGCTGCGTGTTGGTCTGATCCCTGCTACTTCTCCTCTTCTCGTGAAGAGGAGGAAGGCTGCCGTTACACTATGGTTGAATAACTTTTTTTTGTATTATTCATATGCAGTAATAATTTGTTATATCTGTGTTCATATTGTCCATGAGTTTCTAGTAGATAGATTATATATATATTTCACCTTTATTTAACCAGTGCAACTGCGACCTGGCCAAGACAAAGCAAAGCAGTGCGACAAAAACAACAACACAGAGTTACACATAAACAAACGTACAGTGAATAACACAATAGAAAAATCTATGTACAGTGTGTGCAAATGTAGAAGAGTAGGGAGATAGGCCATAAAGGCAACATAATTACAATTTAGCATTAACACTGGAGTGATAGATGTGCAGATGATGATGTGCAAGCAGAAATACTGGGGTGCAAGAGAGCAAGAGGGTAAGTAATAATATGCGCATGAGGTAGTTGGGTGTGCTATTTACAGATTGGCTGTGTACAGGTACAGTGATCAGTAAGCTGCTGTGAACAGCTGATGCTTAAATGCTTAAAGTTAGAGGGAGATATAAGACTCCAGCTTCAGTGATTTTTGCAATTCGTTCCAGTCATTGGCAGCAGAGAACTGGAAGGAAAGGAAGTGTTGGCTTTGGGGATGGCCAGTGAAATATACCTGCTGGAGCGCTATGGTGTTGCTATGGTGACCAGTGAGCTGAGATAAGGCGGGGCTTTACCTAGCAAAGACGTATAGATGACCTGGAGTCAGTGGGTTTGGCGATGAATACGTAGTGAAGGCCAGCCAAAGAGAGTTTACAGGTGGCAGTGGTGGGTATTATATGGGGCTTTGCTGACAAAACGGATGGCACTGTGATAGACAACATGTTGCGAAATAGGAAGCCGATTCTAGATTTCATTCTGGATTGGAGATGCTTAATGTGAGTCTGGAAGGAGAGTTTACAGTCTAACCAGACACTTAGAATATGTGGACAACTACAAATACCTAAGTCAGAACCGTCCAGAGTATTTGTAGTTGTCCACATATTCTAAGTCAGAACCGTCCAGAGTAGTGATGCTAGTTGGGCGGGAGGGTACGGGCAGCCATCGGTTGAAGAGCATGCACTTAGTTTTACTAGCATTTAAAAGCAGTTGGAGGCCACGGAAGGAGTGTTGTATGGCGTTGAAGCTCGTTTGGAGGTTTGTTAGCACAGTGTCCAAATAAGGGCCAGATGTATACAGAATGGTGTCGTCTGCGTAGATGTGGATCAGAGAATCACCAGCAGACATCATATGAATCAAAGTGGAGGAGAGAGACTCTCAGATGAAATTGTGTCTTGTACATCAGGTTGTCCACAGTATGGTCCCCAGGTACCTATGTAACTACTTTAACTTGGTCCAGGATAACTATAACTATTCCACTACAATGAGTGAAACTAACGTTGTTCCTTTTAGATTTAAAAGTTGTTTGGGTTAAGAAACTGTTTTATACTCATCTGCCATTCTTTGGAATAGTCTTCCAAAGAATTTGAAACTTATAACCTCAGTAGGTAGTTTCAAGTTCTCACTGAAAAAAATGCTAAATAGTAGCATGTCTCAAAAGTGAGTCGTAAGCTTATAGTACATGACTGAGAAGGAAATGGATAGCATATGGTCTGCCTTTTGGTGCCTGTTGTTTATCATATTGTGAATGTTTTGTATATATCAGGGATTTATTGTTTTATATATTAAGGCTGTGTGAGACGAGGGAGATGTCCTTTCCATAGTTGTTCATTAGGAAAAGGAATTGTACTAATTATCTCATGTTATGAAACAAACAACAATTTTGTCTGTTGTTGTCTGTTGCCCCCTTTCCTCTTCAAAAGGACCACAATGGAAATAAGCTTAAGCTTTGTGTTATCCTTGATGATTTTCTTAAATTGTATGTGGAGGTGTCACCGGCTGGAGCGCCCTTATGTATGTACTATAAAAATGGTCTAATAAATTCAATCAATCAATTCAAGAGAAAATAGCCTAATTCATTTAAAAAGCATCTAATTAACAATGATTTTATTTTCAGTTATCGCTGGAACTTGTCCAACTATTGACTTTTTCACAACTGCCACCATTTTGACAACAAAACATTGAAAATAAATACATATTGACATAGAAAAATAAATAAAAGTGTGGCAAAAAAATATATAAAGGATATTGCATAGTGAAACCCTCATATTAAACACCAAATGGTATTCACTAAGTTGATGGTTTATATTTGGTTTATATTTATAATGTTTTACAGCTTTTTCGCACCATAAAATGTGTCAAGGGAAGCCAGTTTGGTTCTGGCTTCACTCCTATCACAATGCATCAAGAAAAATACGTCATTGACGGAAACAACTTGAAATGTTGCATCTTGTTGAGTTGTTGTCCTCTGGTGTCTAACTAGCTAACGAAAAATGTCCCTTTCCTAAATTAGCCATGGTGGAAATAGAGATTTGGACTTGTGGTTTGACTTAATTCTCCGCACTGGCCAATGATTGTAACGGCGATTCTGATCCAACCATAAATTTATGCATTGTGTCCCTGGCCCAAGAGGATGGAACATGTAGCTAGATGTAGAAGGCCAATGCTAACTAGCTAACGTTGGCCATGAAAGTAAGTTAGGCTAGCGAGCAATCATTTTAGCCAGGTAGCCTAGGACAACAAAAAATGTAAGCGTGTACTGTATGACAGAGTTATAGACCGTTTTATCAACATGAAAAAGATGAAGGTGGCATTGGCATTTCTCTACAAGTAGGGTGTCAACATATTTTTCAACTTGCAAGAAGGCACACACACACACATACACCCACACACACACAAATCAGAACCATGGACAGCTACATCATATTTAGCGTACGTTGATTGGACTAAATTGTTTTTGGTATCCTTTAGTTGTCACTGTATTAGACATAGGTGATTTGATGATGTTAAATTGTTGAAGTTGAAATGGTGCTGAAATAGTGGAGGATGCAACTGTTTTCTTTGATACTTGCGGTAACTCTTAGTGGTTCTAAATCAATAGTTGTTTAGTAGTCCGAAAATGTTGGAAACATTAACTTGTTTGACCATGCTGTAGAGGTCATGTAACTGGTACATGCAATATGATTTGTGGACTTCACTGGACAGAGGTTGCTTTTTGTGAAGAAACAAAGGTGTGGTTGAATTTATTCTGCCACTGTGTCTTTTTATTGTCTCGGCCTTAGTCCTATATATATCACGGTCACAATGCAATTATCACAACACATAGGTTGTAATATGGCGTTCTTTTCTGGCTTGGCTTCTGCAGTGATTTTACCCACGCACTGCTACTGCTTATTTCATTATTAAATATTTTTTATTATTATATTTTACATGTGATAAGGCCAGAGAGAGGGCCAGAGATAATTACAGACACCTGTGATAATCTGAAGTACCCAAAAGGGTCACTAGATGTCTTGTGATAGATTACATAAAATCATTGAAAGATAGCAAAATTCTGGAAGTTTCCTGGAAAACTTTGAAAGTTTCCAGTAATATACCCTACATTTGCAAACCTAGAAGTAAGTTGCCTGTAAAGCTTTATAGATGTACAGGTAGTGAAGATGACTGATACGGTGCCATTGGAATGACCTCAGCTACAGTCCCTATGCGGTCATTTGATGATTCTAGGAAATAAGGGCATAGAGCTGGACATTTTTGAAAAACTCCATTGATTTCAGAGACAGGAAGCGAGGGTCTTATAGTCAACTTCTGTCAAGATAACAAGAACTTCTGTCAAGAACCTGAGACTTCTGATGTCAGGAATTGAAGTTCATCCTTCAAATTTGCCAAGGCGTTGAAATACAATATAGGCCTACAGTAGTTACAAAAGATAAAAGTCCCATGATGCAGCACACAAGAAGCACACTTGATATATTTATCATATCCTCAGTGTGAAGGTTAAACTAACCTTTACCAGTCTTCAGTGGAGGCTGCTGAGGGGAGGACGGCTCATAACAATGGCTGAAATGGAGCGAATGGAATCGCATCAAATGTATTTGATACCATTCCAGGTATTTCCCTCCTGTCATTACCACGTGGCTGCTCTCCCCAATTAAGGTGCCATCAACCTCCTGTGCTGTCCATCATTCTTCTTGTATTAAATGCATCCGATAGGCCAACACACTCATACATTTCAATTGACCCAATATAATTAAAACCTGTTAGGAATGTTATTCATATTTTTCATACTTTCATAATTAATAAAATATGAATGCAACATGCAACAATTTCAATGATTTTATTGAGTTACAGTTCATAAGAAAATCAGTTAATTGAAATAAATAAATTAGGCCCTAATTTATGGATTTCACATGACTGGGCAGGCGCGCAGCCATGGGAGGGCCTGGAAGGGCATAGGCTCACCCACTGCGAGGGCATCGCCCCGTAGTACTCACTTCTGTCATCATGAAGTCATATGAGAGACTAGTCAAGGATCATATCACCTCTACCTAACCTGACACCCTAGACCCACTTCAATTTGCTTACCGCCCCAATAGATCGATGCAATCGCCATCACACTGCACACTGCCCTATCCCACCTGGACAAGAGGAATACCTATGTAAGAATGCTGTTAATTGACTATAGCTCAGCATTCAACACCATAGTACCCTCCAAGCTCATCAATAAGCTCGAGGCTCTGTGTCTGAACCCCACTCTGTGCAACGGGGTCCTGGACTTCCTGACAGGCCGCCCCCAGGTGGTGAAGGTAGGAAACAACACCACTTCACAGATCCTCAACACTGGGGCCCCACAAGGGTGCGTGCTCATTCCCCTCCTGTACTCCCTGTTCACCCATGACTTGGTAGCCACGCACGCCTCCAACTCAATCATCAAGTTTGCAGACGACACAACAGTAGTAGGCCTGATTGCCAACAATGACGAGACAGCTAACAAGGAGGAGGTGAGGGCCCTGGGAATGTGTTGCCAGGAAAATAACCTCTCACCCAACGTCAACAAAACAAAGGAGATGATCGAGGACTTCAGGAAACAGCAGAGGGAGCACACCCCTATCCACATCGACAGGACCACAATGGAGAAAGTGGAAAGCTTCAATGTCCTCAGTGTACACATCACTGACAAACTGAAATGGTCCACCCACACAGACAGTGTGGTGAAGAGGCGCTGTTTCCTCTTCAGGAGGCTGAAGAAATTTGGCTTGGCACCTAAAACCCTCACAACATTTTACAGATGCACAATTGAGAGCATTCTGTCGGGATGTATCACCACCTGCTACGGCAACTGCACCACTCGCAACCACAGGGCTCTCCAGAGGGTGTTGTGGTCTGCCAAACGCATCACCAGGGGCAGACTACCTGCCCTCCAGAACACCTACAGCACCAGATGTAACAGGAAGGCCAAAAATATCATCAAGGACAACAACTGCCCGAGACACTGCCTGTTAACCCCGCTATCATCCAGAAGGCGAGGTCAGTACAGGTGCATCAAAGCTGGGACTAAGAGACTGAGAAACAACATATATCTCAAGGCCATCAGACTGTTAAATAGCCATCACTAGCACATTAGAGGCTGCTGCCCTATATACATAGACTTGAAATCACTGGCCACTTTAATAATGTTTACATATTCTGCATTACTCATCTCATATGTATTCTATTCTACTATATCTTAGTCTATTCCACACTGACATTGCTCGTCCAAATATTTATATATTCTTAATTCCATTCCTTTACTTTAGATTTATGTGTCTTGTGTGTATTGTTGTGAAATTGTTCTATATTACTTGTTAGATATTACTGCACTGTTTGAGCTAGAAACACAATCATTTCGCTACACCCAAAATAACATCTGCTAAACACGTGTATGTGACCAATAAAATTTGATTTGATTTGACTTGGGAGCTAGGCCCACCCACTGGGGATCTAGGCCCAGCCAATGAGAATGAGTTTCTCCCCACAGTAGGGCTTTATTACAGACATAAATACTCCTCAGTTTCATCAGCTGTCCAGGTAGCTGGTCTCAGACGATCGAGCAGGTGAAGAAGCCGGATGTGGAAGTCCTGGGGTGGCGTGGTTACATGTAGTCTGTTGTTGTGAGGCCAGTTGGACGTACTGACAAATTCTCTAAAATGACGTTGGAAGCGGCATATGATAGAGAAATTAAAAATGCATTATCTGGCAACAGCTCTGGTGGACATTCCTGCAGTCAGCATACCAATTGCATGCTCCCTCAAAACTTGAGACATGAGTGGCATTGTGTTGTATGACAAAACTGCACATTTTAGAGTGGCCTTTTATTGTCCCCAGCACAAGGTGCACCTGTGTAATGATCATGCTGTTTAATCAGCTTCTTGATATGCCACACCTTTCAGGTGGATGGATTATCTTGGCAAAGCAGAAATGCTTCCTAATAGGGATGTAAACAAATCTATGCACAACATCTTTGAGAAATAAGCTTTTTGTGCGAATATGGAAAATGTCTGGGATCTTTTATTTCAGCTCATGAAACACGGGAATGACGGACTGTTGTTAATCTTTGCTAATTTGGGCTGTTCTTGCCATAATATGGACTTGGTCTTTTACCAAATAGTGCTATCTTCTGTACACCACCCGTACCTTGTCACAACACAACTGATTAGCTCAAAAAGCATTAAGAAATTCCACAAAATTTACTTTTAACAAGGCACACCTGTTATTTGAAACGCATTCCATGAAGCTGGTTGAGAGAATGCCAAGACTGTGCAAAGCTGTAATCAAGACAAAGATTGGCTACTTTGAAGAATCTAAAAACCTAAAATATAAATTCCATATGTGTTATTTCATAGTTTTGATGTCTTCACTATTATTCTACAATGTAGAAAATTGTCCAAAAAAGAAAAACCCTTGAATGAGTAGGTGTGTCAATACTTTTGACTGGTACTGTATAGTGTACTTCTTTCATTCTCTCACTCCTTGGCTGCTCTCTCAAGAACCTCAAGTGGGGCTTGTTTTATATTTGTATACATGATGTCTGCTCTGTAACAATAAAAATGCTCTATCTTGAGTAAATATAAATGACACATTGTACCAATACTATGCATATTATACAAAAACAGGACGAAATGTAATCATAAATTGTATGGGATATGGTGGCCATAGGCTCAATTTACCCCATGGGCAATGGCTCAACTTAATCCAAGACAAACATTTTGACTATATTAGCCCACACAGCTACAAGGATGCACTTTCATGTTAGGTTTAGGACCTCATATTGTAGCTCATCTGTCTACTTTGGTTTAGATACAAGCATCATGAAACCTATAACACAATACATTCATTTGACTTTGTGAAAATCTTTTTTTTAAACCTAAAATCTCTCTTTTTTTTTTGATATCAACCTCAAATCGAATATTTCAACTCACAATACCATGCATGTTTGGAATCCTCAGGTCTTCAGTATTCTACTGTAAGTAAACAAGCGTGTAGGCTACCTGTGTTGTTTTCTGTCACTAGAAGGGGAGGTTGTTTTCCCACGTTGGTTTTGCCCTTGCTGAAAGAGAGGGAAGGAGATGCTCTTGAACAAACCGTCCTCAGCCGACTCCTCCAGCCTCATTTGAGGGATCAGGTGTCCGAAGGCCATGATGTTTATCACAACACCTGCGAATCGTATTTACAACGTATAGCCAGCCACCTACTGATAAAGAGGACGCACTTCGAGAGACAAGCCTACAATACTATAAAGAACTATTAAAAACGAGTGCTGGTGCTTCTGTCGCTCTTATAATGTGGTCTCCATCGCCCCAAGATCCTTGTCATAGCGTCCTAAACGCTTTACTGCCGCTGAAAAGTATAATGTGGATGGCGAGGTGCCAAACGATACACAAATCGCTTCACTCTGGAGTCGCGCGCGCGCACTTGTTCCAAACGATGGAACAGAATCATTGTGGAGGACTGCGCGCCACTGGGTAGAGTGAGCATGCGTCGTTTGTTAATGGATCTAATGAGTCCCTCTTTACGATTCAGTGGACAGTTTCAAATATGTTGATTTCATTAGAATTTAGGGAATTAAAATGCATGTTTATGTAAACCATTATTATTTGCCTGACCTGATGCTGTCTGTCACCGCAAATTTCACATAAGATAGGCTACTACAGACGTTCCTTTATGTTTCGACCTGAGCTTCAGCCAATGACTGGTAATACATCCGGATCCCTTCAAATTAAACACTTCTCACCCATTATGTTTGTATCATGGTGATGAACGTGGGATTTGGCTAGAAAATATACCTCAATCCAGGGATGGAAGATGCAAAATCAAGAAGATTAAAATACTGCTAGTTTTGAATTAAACTGGCTTTTTTGTTCCTCGTGCTAGGCTAGCTAATTCTAAAGCAACCTATTGGATTCCACAACACTTTCAGAAGCTACTCACTCCAACACTTTGCATTTCCATGGAATCCACTGGACTGCTTTAGGACATTTTATCCAGGTTGTGTGTTGTTTATATGTCCAGCAGTAGAGTCTAGCTCTCACCCATCCCCACCCTTTCTCCCCCTCCATTGAGAGATTGTCTGAGTCCAGGAGCTGGAGGTGATAGCAATCTGACAGTGTCCATTCACTTCACCCCTGTGGACGAGCTAGCCATGCTGTCTCTTCAGGCCCTGAATGGCTAGCCAGCCTGACCCACGCTCTCCAAGGGTAGAAGTATGGCCTGTACCCGTACAGTCTTTGTCAAGTTTGTGAGCATGGGTGGTTTTACAGATCTAGGATCTTAATTTGACCCAGTTTGCTACAGTAGGAAAATAATCCTGCAGCAACAGGAAATGTGAATTATTATGTAGATTATAATAAACGGTCTGACATTTCAAAGTGGAAATTACAAACTTCAGAAGCCTTTTTAAACCTCAAAAATACTACACATTCTACAGCAGGAAAGTTATCCTGCAACAGGGTGATCAAATTAAGATCCTACATCTGTACATGCATGGGATGCATGACCACAAATTTGCTTATTCCCTTCTGGTCACTGACCAGCAAACACAGAGAGCCAGGTCTCTCTCTTTCAGTAATGGACCCAGAATCAACCCCTGTGGTGCCCCACATTTGTGGCCTGCTGGAGGTCATTTTGCAGGGCGCTGGCAGTGCACCTCATTGCACAAAGGCGGAGGTAGCGGTCCTGCTGCTGGGTTGTTGCCCTCCTACGGCCTCCTCCACGTCTCCTGATGTACTGGCCTGTCTCCTGGTAGCGCCTGCATGCTCTGGACACTACGCTGACAGACACAGCAAACCTTTTTGCCACAGTTCACATTGATGTGCCATCCTGGATGAACTGCACTACCAGAACCACTTGTGTGGGGTGTAGACTCCGTCTCATGCTACCACTAGAGTGAGAGCACCGCCAGCATTCAAAAGTGACCAAAACATCAGCCAGGAAGCATAGGAACTGAGAGGTGGTCTGTGATCAACCCCTGCAGAATCACTCTTGTTTTGGGGGGGTGTCTTGTTAATTGCCTATAATTTCCACCTTTTGTCTATTCCATTTGCACAACAGCATGTGAAATTTATTGTCAATCAGTGTTGCTTCCTAAGTGGACAGTTTGATTTCACAGAAGTGTGATTGACTTGGAGTTACATTGTGTTGTTTAAGTGTTCCCTTTATTTTTTTGAGCAGTGTATTTACTTCGCCACCATGGCCTTTTTATATTTTTATTTATTTATATATATATTTTGTTTGCCTTCACCTCCCTTATCTCACCTCACTTGCTCATATTGTATATAGACTTATTTTTCACTGTATTATTGACTGTATGTTTGTTTTACTCCATGTGTAACTATGTGTTGTTGTATGTGTCGAACTGCTTTGCTTTATCTTGGCCAGGTCGCAATTGTAAATGAGAACGTGTTCTCAATTTGCCTACCTGGTTAAATAAAGGTGAAATAAATAAATAAATAAAAAAAATGGACAATGACCCCAAGCATACTTCCAACGTTGTGGCAAAATGGCTTAAGGACAACAAAGTCAAGGTATTGGAGTGGCCATCACAAAGCCTTGACCTCTCCCTGTAGAAAATGTGTGGGTAGAACTGAAAGTGTGTGCGAGCAAGGAGGCCTACAATCCTGACTCAGTTACACCGGCTCTGTCAGGAGGAATGGGCCAAAATTCCCCCAACTTATTGTGGGAAGCTTGTGGAAGGCTACCCAAAACATTTGACCTAAGTTAAACACATTAAAGGCAATGCTACCAAATACTAATTGAGTGTATGCAAACTTCTGACCCACTGGGAATATGATGAAAGAAATAAAAGCTGAAATAAATAATTCTCTCTACAATTATTCTGACATTTGACATTCTTAAAATAAAGTGGTGATCCTAACTGACCTAAGACAGGGACTTTTTACTAGGATTACATTTCAGGAATTTGAAAAACAGTTTCAATGTATTTGGCTAAGGTGTATGTAAACTTCCGACTTCAACTGTATGTTGTCTGCCCATATGTCATAGACTAGCTTATGGTTAAATAATTGAAGACTTCTCATTCAGAATTCTTTAGACTGTAGCTAATAGACTAATCCTCAAAGCTCTGCTGATTTGTGTAGTTTTCCTGAGGAGTCTTAGCTCAATTACCTTACTGTGGGCATCCTGGTCATCACTTGTTTTCAATTAGCTCTCCTCCATTGAACTGCATGGAGTCAGCTCAGCATCTGTCAAATACACGTCTTAAGGGCCCAGAATAATTGTATTATGAAACCACATGGCATGTCAATTTGGACTGGGCCTACTCTTACTTTTCTGCACTCTGCCTCCATGAAGAGATATTACTAATTGCTTTAATTTACAATTAGGCCACCCAAACAATGTTTTTTAGTTTTTGACTTCATAAATATTAATGTAACAGGTGCTCTACTTTCTTGTTTAGCATCAATCAGGTTTAGTGAATTCATTAGAATCTCCAAGATTAAACCTAACGCTAATGTCTTAACTAAAACACATTTATCTTTGAACAATTGCCCCCAAAAGTCACATGGGCAATCCTTCTGCCCAAAATAACATATTGACCAGCAGTTCTAGGGAAACAAAACATTTGTAACTATAAAATATTCCATAATATTGTGCCCTTCATACACATGTCAAAAGGAAGGTTGGCCACCCAAAAAAAGCCATAGAGAAGGACGAATGAGGAAGAGATAAGGCAGGAACCGCCTGAAATAAGGTCATGACAATTACCCAGAACCAAGTTAGCTGGAGATGCACCATTGATGCCCATTTCTCCACTATGAGCTAAAAGGAATGAGTCAAGTAAGTCTCTTTCTTTTAGCACTGTGAGCAGGGCAGTATCAAGAAGAAAAGTATCAAGGAGTAAATTGTGAGCAATTGAATGTCTTCCGACTGGAATGATGTCTGCACAGTTCATCTGGATGAAGGGGGAGTTGGGGACTCTTGATTTAAAAAGGGAATTATAATGCCAAGCTGATGTTAAAAATAGCATCCTATTAACCTCTCCATTTGACTTTATGGCAGCGCTGTAATTAGTGTAGTCGTCAGACAGTGAAATGTGCTTTAGATACGGGTCACAGTGCAATACCCATTATCCATTGAGAGCCACTGAGAGAACTGAGAGGCAGACAGACATCGTTAAACGTCTACGATGTGTGTGTTAAGTTTGACACAACCTTCAGACAAATCTATCAATTGCTCAATAGTATCTTTCACCAGCCTTTTGGCTTTTATACAGAGTTCAAACTCCGGCAAACGAGGCTTTGTTGTCCTATACAGCAGCAGTTGCCATTTTAGATGGAAATCAATGGGCAGATGGCAGATGGTTACCAATTGTAATTTAGGAAGAAGATATTATTGTCCAGAGAGATACATGACCATGATAGTTTCATGTGGGTTGTCAAAATATATGTGAGTGCCCAGTGGGTACATACTACATTACTGTAGGCCTACAGTACTAGTGATGGGTCATTCGCAAACGAGCCGGCTCTTGTAGGTGAACGTAGGGAGCCGGCTCTTGTAGGTGAACGTAGGGAGCCGGCTCTTGTAGGTGAACGTAGGGAGCCGGCTCGCACACCAGAAGACCCGAATGTATTTATAAAAAAATTAATAAAAGATATGAATAATCAAAAGATTTAAATTAATGAAATTAACTAATTCAAAGAACATATGGATGCTGTTTGATGAGAGAGCAACTGGGATGCAGCACGATGGAATCCCTCAGCAGATGCCATAATGGAGGTACGATCCTATTTGGAGGAGCCCCTCCTCCAAAGATCTGCAGATCCTCTGAGCTGGTGGAAGAACAAGGCCTCTGTCTACCCACAGCTTACTAATGTAATGACAGGGAGACTCTACATAGTGGCCACATCCATTCCCTCTGAGAGGGTCTTCTCGAAAACTGGACAAATAATTACTGAGAGAAGAAACCGTATCAGCCCCTCGAAAGTGAGGCAGCTTGCATTTCTGAATGCAAATCTCTCATAAAAGCAAAATATGGTCAGCATTGCTGTGTGCTGCTGGTTATAACATAGCAATAACGAAGAGAGAGAAAAGAGGGACCAGTTTAATGTTTTAAGTTATACTTTAAATGCAAATGTTTAATAGCATTCTTTTTCATAACAAACCAATACATTTTTAAATACACTGTGGTCAAGGTAGAGTATGATTTCATTTACTAATTTAATTTGAATTGTTTTAAAACTAATCATAGTCAAACTACCGCAATCTGTTTGACTTGAAAAAATACAAAACATATATTTTTTTAAATATCCGTTTGGGAGTCAACAGAGCCGGCTCTTTTTTGTGAGCTGAGCCGAACGAGCCGGCTCACTGAAAAGAGCCGGAATGCCCATCACTATACAGTACCAGTCAAAAGTTTGGACACACCTACTCATTCAAAGGTTTTTCTTTCTTTTCACTATTTTCTACATTGTAGAATAATAGTGCAGACATCAAAACTATGAAATAACACATCTGGAATCATGTAGTAGACAAAAAAATGTTAAACAAATAAAAATATATTTTAGATTCTTCTAAGTAGCCAACCTTTGCCTTGAGGACAGCTTTGCACACTCTTGACATTCTCTCAACCAGCTTCATGGAATGCATTTCAATTAACAGGTGTGCCTTGTTAAAAGTTAATTTGTGGAATTTCTTAATGCTTTTTGAGCCAATCAGTTGTGTTGTGACAAGGTAGGGGTGGTATACAGAAGATAGACCTATTTGGTAAAAGACCATGTCTCTATTATGGCAAGAACAGCTCAAATTAGCAAATAGAAATTGACTGTCCATCATTACATTACGACATGAAGGTCAATTAACACGGAAGATTTGAAGAACTTTGAAAGTTTCTTCAAGTGCAGTAGCAAAAACCATCAAGCGCTAAGATGAAACTGTCTCTCATGAGGACCGCCACAGGAAAGGAAGACCCAGAGTTAATAAGTTCATTAGAGTTACCAGCCTCAGAAATTGCAGCCCAAATAAATGCTTCACAGAGTTCAAGTAACAGACACATATCAACATAAACTCTTCAGAGGAGAATGTGAATCAGGCCTTCCTGGTTATGCTGCAAAGAAACCACTACCAAAGGACACCAATAAGAAGAAGAGACTTGCTCGGGCCAAGAAACAGAAGCAATGGACATTAGACCGGTGGAAATCTGTCCTTTGGTTTTGACATTTTGACATTTTTGGATCCAACCGCGGGGGTGTCTTTGTGAGACTAAGAGTAGGTGAACAGATGATCTCCGCATGTGGGGTTCCCACCGTGAAGCATGGAGGAGGAGTGATGGTGTGGGGGTGCTTTGCTGGTGACACTGTCAGTGATTTATTTAGAAATCAAGGCACACATAACCAGCATGGCTACCACGGTATTCTGCAGCGATACACCATCCCATCTGGTTTGCGTTTAGTGGTACTATAATTTGTTTTTCAACAGGACTATGACCCAACACACCTCCAGGATGTGTAAGGGCTATTTGACCAAGAAGGAGAGTGATGCATCAGATGACCTGGCCTTCACAATCACCCAGCCCCAACCTCAACACCATTTATTATTTTTATATTTAACTAGGCAAGTCAGTTAAGAACAAATTCTTATTTTCAATCATGGCCTAGGAACAGTGGGTTAACTGTCTTGTTCAGGGGCATAAAGACAGAGTTTAACTTGTCAGCTCGGGGATTCGATCTTTCAGTTACCAGTCCAAAACTCTAACCACTAGGCTACCTGCCACCCCGAGATGGTTTGGGAAGAGTTGGACTGTAGAGTGAAGGAAAAGCAGCCAACAAGAGCTCAGCATATGTGGAAACTCCATCAAGACTGTTGAAAAAGCATTCCTGGTGAAGCTGGTTAAGAGAATGCCAAGAGTGTGCAAAGCTGTCATCAAGGCAAAGGGTGGCTACTTTGAAGAATCTCAACTATAACATATATTTAGATTTGTTTAACACTTTTTTGGTTACTACATGATTCCATATGTGTTATTTAATAGTTTATGTCTTCACTATTGTTCTACAATGTAGAACCTTGTAAAAGTAAAGAAAAACCCTTGAATGAGTAGATGTGTCCAAACTTTTGACTGCTACTGTATATCATCATGCTCTTATCAATGTCGTTTTTATTGAAGTACTCCAGTTGTTGCATTATCAGCATCCTTTCAGCAATTGTGTGAATAAGTACTGATAAAGCAGTTCCTTTGTAAACTGACATTCATATATAACCATATGTGGACAGTGACACATGCATCTCTTCTGTATCTTTAGCTCAGTTTCCATCCAATTTGTGACAGATTTTTATGTGAATATTCTAAAATATGCTTAAAACAATATGCACATTTTCCCACTAGATGTTTCCAGCAAACTGACTTTTTTTGTGGATAAAAGGCTGTGCCTGATGACGAAAGGCGCATACAAATAACTTTTACAGTTAAATTCCCAGTGTTGGGAAAAAGTACTAAATGGTCATACTTGAGTAAAAGTAAAGATGCCTTAATAGAAAATGACTCAAGTAAAAGTGCAAGTCACCCAGTAAAATACTACTTGAGTTAAAGTCTAAAAGTATTTAGTTTTAAATATACCTAAGTATCAAAAGTAAATGGAATTGCTAAAATGTACTTAAAAAAATCACATCACAAAATATACTTAAAAAATCACATCAAGGTCCTTATATTAAGCAAACCAGACTGCACAATGTTATTCTTTTTTTTATTGACGGATAGCCAGGTGCACACTCCAACATCATTTACAAACAAAGCATTTTTGTTTAGTGAGTCTGCCAGATCAGATGCAATAGGGATGACCAGGGATGTTCTCTTGATAAATGTGTAGGACAATTTTCCAGTCAAAATGTAAAGACTACTTTTGGGTGTCAGGGTAAATGTATGGAGTAAAAAGTACATTATTTTATTTTGGAATGTAGTGAAGTAAAAGTAGCCAAACACATAAATAGTCAAGTAAAATTCAGATACCCCCCCCCCCCCAAAAAATTAAGTACAAATACTTTAATGTACTACTTAAGTACTTTACACCAATGTACATTCCCATGTAGGATACCGAATGAAAAATACAAGTTTATTGTGTTTCATCGCATTTTCAACTCTACTGATGGTTTTGAAACAAAAACTGTTGCGTTCTATAGCAAATGTACACTCTTCTCTTGGCTGATGCGCTCTAGCAAACACCTAGCTGATACCGTGCGGGTAGGCTACCTACATTATGAGATGAATATGGATAAGAGCGATAGGTCTATTATTTGTATTTGTCAAAGACCCTCAATATTTATTGGAAAGGTACATCAAGCTCATCACCTTGCACATTCCCACCCTGTGAAGTTAATAATTGGTTTAATCTGTAGCCTAATAAACTGCATGCTTTCCCGAGTGGTAGTGGGAGGACCACACGTTATCATCGCGTGACTTCAAGTTTACTTCGATATGAGCGATATGATGGTTATTATATCAATATTTGCATAAAGGCGTTTCCACCAAAGATCCCACCATGTCAAACGAAGAAATTGTAGGTTGGCAGGTAATTCTGCATCAAATTGTTGTATGGAAACGTGGTTTGTAATAACCAGGATTCCTCTTGAGGATGCCATATTATGGACCACCAGAGAGCAGAGGTGGTGCCAAGTCACTATTATTGGAGTCACAAGCAAGGTTTAAGTCACAACGTACAAGTCTCAAGTCGAGTCCCAAATCACATTTTCAATTCAAGTAAAAAATATATACATGCAATGGCTTGTTTAACTACAAATCTTTGTCTATTTATTGAGGCTACCAGACAGCCATTTTCATTATTTTGTCTAAAACACATTTTGATTATGTAATTGTAAAATAGGGACCTTATATCAGTCATAAGGGCATGACATCAGCAGAAGGCAAGGCAGGTTGACATGCTCAGAGTGTACATTTACTTACTAGTCTTGGTGATCCAATGGTGAAAGCGCAATATCATACAAAATATACAAGTAGATTGACCAAACATACACAAGCGATAGCCCAAAAGAAATAGCCTTTGTTTAAGGCTTAACCTGTCCTATCTGAATGGACAGGTAGAGGGCAAGACTGTACAGCCTACCCTTGAGAAACCAAATCGAATCTGTCGAACGGGACCTCAAACAGGTAAGCCTACATAACATAAGCACTTGGCCCCAGGACCATACAAATTACCCAAATTGGCAATTACAACCAAAAACTGATTCTACAATGTAAAATGCAATTTCCACATACATTGTTACATTCGTGTCAATCAAACTTAATGATTATTAATGATATTTAAACACCATGCATACACGGAACAATCATTTTACCTTACTCTACGTTCTGACTCCAAAGCGTAGTGCAGGCCACGTAGTTTATTTCAATGCGCACTGAGGCAAGCGCGCTCCTTTTACGCACAACCATAATGACAAAGACATAGGACACAGACACACGGAACTCAAACATTACACAGGAAATATGAACAAAGGAAACCATACTTTCAATTAAATAAACATAACTTCTACCCCATGAGTCTTGTGAACGTTCACGTGCACAGTAAACATCACAACCACTCAGAGGGCAAGAAATTGTTGGCTAAATTAAAATGTATCGTAGGCCTATCAAACATGAAACAGAAATGTCTATGTGTGGCAATAAACGGTACGGGGAGAAAACGCTAGCAGCTATTGTAGTATTAGATGGAATATAGATTTACCACATAGGGCGTGTGAAAGCAAAAGCAAACATTTCAACAAGAGAACAAAAGCACTCTCCACTGGTGCGTCTTCTCCACAGTAATTATTCGTTTTAAACAAATGCAAGCTTCATAAGTAAATTATAATTTTGAAGCAAGTGTTACATACCAAAATACCAGTGGCCTATGCTAGTAATTGTTGCCCGATTGCTGATGAGCTTGCAAAGTAAATAGTTAATATTCTTGATCAGGGGCAACTTTTGTTTTAGAAGTATACATTTTTTTTATCCTATTGGATAAACACTCTAAACATCCTACCCCACCGCTCAGAGGCGTCTGCATGGTTCTAAAGCACACCGCTGCAATGTTTTGTATCACATTCCAATGATAAAACTGGGGGGGGGGACAAAAATGCAATTTCAGAATGTTGGCTGTCCCCAGTGAAAGTGGCGCCCCTGTCCTTGATCACCACATTTTTTTTGGAGCTGCATATTTATTTATTATGGCAATCTTTTCTTCCTATAATTTACTTTCGAGCTGCAACAGATCCTATAGCTGTACAGCAAATCAGCAATCTGTTCGCGAGCTCATCACCCGACCTGTATTGATTGACAGTTTTCTAGTCCAATCAGAGTGCCAAGTGTGCGTTTTACTAGCCAATCTGTTCCAGTTTTTTTTGCAAGAGCAATGCTGCGGCTACTGTCTCTGGCTGCGTTTAGAGTAATCCATGTATACTGTTATGTTCTGTTAATTAATGATGTCCCCTTTAAGAATGGAGCACCCTTGGGCATGCGCAGTGTTGTTCGATGTTATTCTGGCTCTAACTGATTCCAGTAAAATGTGAAGCTCCAGTTCCATTTATTGTATTCAGAGTCTTTCTTATTATATAAATAAGTAATAAGAGCTAAGACACTACAATGGCGACGAGGATGATTACCTGCAGTGTGCATCACGAATGCAGATGGAGCTCGTAGGAAGAGAGGAAGATTTTGACCCTGTAGCACAACAGCTAGCAAGCAGTGACGACGAGGGGAGAGCTAACGAGAACGAGGCGGCAGATCAAAGACCCGTGGAGCCTGAGGTAAAGAGAATGGCTAGCATCGGGAAAATAGATGTGTTTGAGGACACGCAAGAAAACTGGGCAACTTACATTGAACGACTGGAACAGTACTTCATTGCAAACGACATTGCTGATAACAAGAGAGTACCAGCGTTGTTGAGTTTAATTGGCCCAAAAACGTACAGTTTGCTAAGAGATCTGACTGCCCCTCTGAAGCCCTCAAATAAAACATTCACAGAGATTGTGGAGATATTGCAAAATCACCTATCACCTAAACCACTCCTCATCGCGGAACGTTTTCGTTTCCACAAGAGAGATCAGAATGAGGGGGAGGGTGTTAGTACATATGTAGCAGAGTTGAAGAAACTGTCTGAACATTGCCAGTTTGGAGAGAACCTAAATGACACATTAAGGGATAGATTTGTTTGTGGATTGAAACATGAACACATTCAAAAACGTTTGCTCACAGAATCAGATCTCACGTTTGCAAAGGCTGTTGAAATTGCTGTGACTATGGAAATCGCGACGAAAGATGCATTTGAGTTGCAAAGTAAAAGAAATACTGACCTATCACAAACTTCCCTGCACAAGTTTTCGCGCAGCCGACAGCGCCCCCGTGTGGCCGATAAATGCAACAGGTGTGACAGAGATGGTCACAGAGCAGAGGACTGCCGTTTCAAAGACGAAATTTGTCACAAATGCAGTAGAAGGGGGCACATTCAAAGAGCATGCAGAGCAAAATTCAGTCACAACAGGAAAACTGAGAAAATGAAAGGGTCTGTGAATGCACTAGCAGAGAACAGTGGCAGTGATTCAGATGAACGAGTAATTGGTACAATGGAGTTAAACACAGTGACTTCTCCCAGCAGTAGCATAATATGGGTGACACCAGATATCGAAGGCAAACCCCTCAAAATGGAGCTGGACACAGGATCTGCAGTGTCTATAATTTCCACTACTGTCTACAATGAGCACTTCAAGGCTATCAAGCTGAAGAACACAAATGTGTTGCTGAAGACCTACTCAGGAGAGAGATTGAGCCCAATGGGGGTGTTGCAGGTCAGAGTGAGGTATGGGGAGCAAACACAGCAGTTACAGCTGTATGTGGTGCCTGGAACTGGCCCCCCATTATTTGGCAGGGAATGGCTTTCAAAAATAAAGCTGAACTGGTGTGATTTGAAAATGCTCCACACGTTACAGTTCAAAGAGAAGGACACAGACCAAACACTGGAACACTTGCGGAAGAAATACAGCACAGTTTTCAGTGATCAGATGGGAACAGTAAAAGGCTTCACAGCTAAACTTGTACTGAGAGATGACGCAACCCCAAAATTCTGCAAAGCCAGATCTGTTCCATACTCCCTGAGACCAAAGGTGGAAGCGGAAATCGATCGCTTGCAGGATACAGGGATCCTGACGAAAGTGGACAGAAGCGAATGGGCCACACCCATAGTTCCTATTGTGAAGAAAGACGGGTCTGTTAGAATGTGTGGGGACTTCAAGGTAACTGTGAATTCAATGTTGCATGTGGACCAATACCCCTTGCCACGTCTGGAGGACATCTTTGCTGCACTAGCTGGTGGGAAACACTTCAGTAAAATCGATCTGAAACAGGCTTACCTGCAGCTACCGGTTGAAGAGAGCTCCAAACAGTACCTGACAATAAACACACACAAAGGTCTATACAGGTATAACCGCCTGGTTTTTGGCATTGCATCGGCCCCAGCCATTTGGCAACGAACTATTGACCAGATTTTGCAAGGAATCCCAGGAACCCAGTGTATCCTGGATGACATGATCATAACAGGACGCACCGACAAAGAACACCTGGCTAACCTGGAAGAGGTCCTGAAAAGACTGAAAGAATATGGTCTACAGGCAAACTTACAGAAATGTGAGTTCTTCAAAGACAAGATTGTCTTCTGTGGACATGAAATTGACCGCAATGGATTGCACAAAACACAGGACAAAATCGAGGCAGTGGTACAGGCACCACGACCACAAAATATCACAGAAGTGAGATCTTTTGCGGGACTGATCAATTACTACAGAAGATTCCTCCCAAACCTTTCAGCAGTACTCCAGCCTCTAAATCAGCTCCTGGAAAAGAATAGGACATGGCGGTGGACAGAACAGTGTGAAAATGCATTTCTGGAGGCAAAACGGCTCATCACATCTGAACAGGTCCTGATGCATTACGACCCTGAACTGCCAGTGAAGTTGGCTTGTGATGCGTCCCCTTATGGCTTAGGGGCCGTCCTTTCACACACACTGAAAGATGGGTCAGAGAGGCCAATTGCATTTGCATCACGAACATTGAATGATGCAGAGAAAAACTACTCACAAATCGACAAAGAAGCACTGGCGCTAGTGTGGGGCGTCAAGAAATTCCATGCATACCTATATGGCAAGCGTTTCACACTGGTTACGGATCACCAGCCGTTGCTTTCCATTTTCAGTCCAAAGAAAGGCATTCCGGCAATGACAGCAGCCAGGTTACAGCGATACGCCTTGTTCCTCGCCAGTCATATGTATGACATTGAGTTTAAGCCGTCGTCCCTCCACACAAATGCAGATGGATTATCCAGACTGCCGTGTAGAAGAGAAAGACAAAGGAGTGTGGATGCAGTGGACATTTTCCATACCGCTCAGCTCGAGGCACTACCGGTCACAAGCACAGTGATCAAACAGGAGACAAGGAAAGATGTGACCTTGTCAAAAGTGTACACCTACACCATGTCAGGATGGCCAGCTACAGGCAGAAAGGAGCTGACTCCGTATTTCCAGCGGAGAAACGAAATTACAACGTACCAAGGATGTTTGATGTGGGGAATGAGAGTCATGATACCCCAGAAATGCCAACATCAGGTTTTGCAGCAACTACATGAAGGTCATGTTGGAATTGTCAAAATGAAGCTGCTCGCAAGGAGCCACTTCTGGTGGCCAGGTCTGGATCAACAGATAGAAAATATGGCAAAGAACTGTAGCGGATGTTTGGAAACCCTTCACATGCCTGCTCCTGTTCCAGTCCACCCTTGGGAATGGCCCACAGAGCCATGGCAGAGAATTCATGTGGACTACGCTGGTCCCTTTGAAAAGCACATGTTTCTGGTTATAGTTGATGCCCATTCCAAATGGCCAGAGGTGTTTTGCACTGACTCCTCCACCTCAGCTCAGACGATAGAGTGTCTCAGAACAACGTTTGCACGCTTCGGATTGCCGCTGCAGCTAGTAAGTGACAACGCACAAGCTTTTGTAAGTGACGAGTTTACAAGATTCATGTCAGTAAATGGAATCAAACACTCAACCTCAGCTCCGTACCACCCTGCCACCAATGGGCTGGCAGAACGCTTTGTGCAAACCCTAAAGCAAGGACTCCGGGCAGCAAAACGAGATGAAGGGACTTTGCAAACAAAGCTGGCCAAGTTCCTGCTCTCCTACCGAAACACCCCACATGCCACGACAAATGAAAGCCCAGCCGCACTGATGTTCGGGAGGCCTCTCCGCACACGGCTGGACCTCATGAAGCCTAACAGGCGTAATGAAGTGCTGAACAAACAAGCCAAGATGCTCTCCGGTGGCCGGGAGCGCCATCTCCAAACAGGACAGGAAGTGATGGTGCGAGACTACAGAAGAGGAGGGAAATGGACAAGAGGGACCGTACATACACAAACGGGACCCAGAACTTACCAGGTTCAAGTGAGCCCAGACATAATGTGGCGGCGTCACATTAACCAAATGCATTCCACGGAAAACAGCACAACAATCGAGAAAGAACAGGCACAGAGAGTTCCTGAGAATGACACACAGGGAACTGTAGAGGACGGTGGAGCAGTAAAGAGACCCCAGGCTGAAAGAAGGGAACGTGTTGATGAAGGTGCTGCTATAGCAGAAGCTATAAGGGAGCAAGCACACACTGAGGATGTTCAGGAGCCTCCAGACAATCCTAGGCGCTACCCAGAACGAAGGCACCGGCCACCAGACAGACTGGACTTATAAACAAACAAACAAAAACTAACTGTTCAAGTTCAAATTAAAAGATGCAAAATAACTACAACAAGTTCTGGGAAGTGTTTCAGTTGGGGGTTGGTAAAAGTAACTCTGATTGTATAAAAGAAGGAATGTTATGTTCTGTTAATTAATGATGTCCCCTTTAAGAATGGAGCACCCTTGGGCATGCGCAGTGTTGTTCGATGTTATTCTGGCTCTAACTGATTCCAGTAAAATGTGAAGCTCCAGTTCCATTTATTGTATTCAGAGTCTTTCTTATTATATAAATAAGTAATAAGAGCTAAGACACTACATATACTGTGCCACAAAATGAGTGCCAAAACATTATAAAACCTGTCCAGATAAGTTCAAGTCATCAGTCTCTACTCAAAGTCGTGTCCCGAGTCTTGAGGCTCCAAGTCAAGTCTCAAGTTATTCTATATCTCGTCTCAAGTCATCAAATTTGTGACTTGAGTCAGACTCAGATCCAAGTCATGTGACTAGAGTACACAACTGCCAAAAGAAGCCTCAACCAAAGCTATTCATGGCTTCACTGTTTGAACCCCGATTACCACCAACATAGTCTAGATAGTCATGTGAGGATTTATTATAAACCGATAAAGTTGTTCATTATTTTTATGCCTGATTTCTTGATTTAATATGTGGATGGCTGTTATCATATTAGGGTCCAGCAGCATCATCACAGAAGGGGATCTTCACAGATCTTCAACCAACACCAGGGGGCACAATTCTATAACTGATGATCAAAAACATATTTTCGGTGCTCGGATAATGTACAGAACTATGGCAATCTACATACATTAACTTTCAAGATAAAGGAGAGACCAACAGCCAAATAAGGTTTGATTACATTTTCTTATGGCAAAAAGATCAGATTAAGATATTCCTCACCAAGATGAAGACACAAGGACTAATCTTTATCATAGTAACGTTACAACCCATTAGAGTAACATTGTGTTTTCTATTCCTGTGGTAATCCATTGTATCCCACACTAGGACTAGAATCACCTTTTTCATTTTCAATTACATTTCTCTAAAATGAGACAATGGCCAGTGCTTGTATTATTGATTTTCATGCCAGATAATTTGATTGTGTGTGTGTTTACATGTGTTCGTGTATCTGAGGGGGTGTTTGTCATTACACATTGTCAATCATGTGGAATCAAAGGGCACAGAGGCATGGAGCAGAGAGTAGAGAAATGTGATGTGGGCTTGAAAACCTGTCTCAATCTTGTTGGATATGTATGAGGTGATCTGGAATTATGGCAATGTTTAAACAAATAGGATCAGCAACAAGCAGATGTCAGATAACAGTCTGATGTGATATGTAGCCTAAACAATACCCATTTTATTGCTCTCATATCTACAGTACAGTCACTTCATATCTCTTATCATTTACTTCAGAAATATGTTCCATAACCCTTGTTTGTCGTGATTTGTTAAGACATTTTGTATGATACCTGTGTTCCCGTGAAAAAATTATAAGTCACCATTTATCTCTGGATCCGTTTGACATGTATACTTCGTCTTGGCAGTTCAATAAGTTGTCAACATAGGAAGAAGTTCTGAGGGAAAAGGATGAATGTCAGTTGTCACGAACCGGCTCAAAGCCCGCAACAAATAGGGAGACAACGTGGAGATAAGGAATAACAAAATATATTTATTAACTGAAGTAAACTAAATACATTTAACAATTGTGTGTAGTCAGTAATCAGTAGTGTGAGTGTTTGCGTATATAAATGTGATAATGGGGAGTGTTGAAAGGTGCCAAAGCAAACAAAATCTGTAAGTGTGTCTGCATGGAGAGAGTCTCCTCAATGAATGGGGAAGAGGTGTACTTCTCCTGGGACACACCCGGGCCCAGGTGTGTCTCATGTCGCTGACAACCCTCCCAGCTCCGCCCGCCGACATCCTAATAAGGAAAAGAAGAGCATAGAGAAAGAATACGGCAGACAGAGTGGGAGGGTCGTCACACAGTCAATATAAGGCTGACAGGTCAATTGATATCTCTGAACCTTCCTGCAATAGGCATAAGTGTCACATCCAGGGGCCTGGAGATTAGCAGTTAGGCTGAAGCCCTGTTACTGCTGTCGCTGGCCATTCTGTCACTGCGGACCTGGGGATCATGAGGCCTATTGGCAACACAGAGAAAGGTGGTCCCTACTGTAGCTCTCTCAACTAAGTCACCATGAGTCACCAGTATAATCCCATTACAATGTCATACACACGAGAGGCAGCTGCTAGTGAATGTCAGTTTCACTGCTTGTATTTGCCTTGATTGAAGCAAAAAAATTATGTCATGCCGTATAACTTGTCATTGTATATTTTATTTGCAAATGAAATAGTAATAACTAACTAGAAGTAGTAAAAATATACATTTTTTTTACTTGTAATATTTACATGGATTGTTTTTGACAAATAAAGAGAAGCAACAACAAATAAGATGACAGATTAGTGAAAAGTAAAGAGTGGTTTAAATTTACCTTAATGATGCTATGCTGAGCTGTCTGTCTGACATCCAGTCAAGGTCGTTACAGACAAAGCCAAACCCCCCCAACCCCCAACCATCACCCGTGATGAGCACAGCACACAAAGGTGCAAAGTACATGGATTTGGAAGAACCAAAATAGAAAACAAATGAAAAGCGTCATAAAACTTTCTGTAACATATATTTACAATCATGTTTTTTAGCCAAATACTGGTATACATTTACATCAAAGCAAAGCATTCCCCCTCATCTGCTCGATAGCTTTTGACATGCAGCTCCCTTTGCGTTCCTCCTTTCTGAGATGGACTTCCACCCCTCCATTTTCAGAATGTCACAACGCATCATGTTCCTGTACCAGAGGCTGGCCAAACACAGTCTGAGCTTCAATCTGTCATGCTGGACTGCTTATCCCAAAAACTGCTTAAGATCACAAACGTATTGGCTACATGAGATTCATAGTCATATAATATAATGTAGGATAATCAGAATCATGAATCATTTCACTTACGTTTGAATGCTGATAACATTATAGTGGGGCCACTTTAATACCCATGTTGTCTGTGTTGCAAATCTGGGGGTGGAGAAAAAGCCTAGTTTAAATTCCCGACTGCTCAGACTAAAGCCTATCAGGATTAATTTGGAGAAAACAGAACAGGTTTGACAGTCCACAAAGCTGGCACAGATGTGGAAAAGCAACGCGAGGGCTCATAATCTGGGGAATTTTCCACCTGAGACCTCCAGTTGCTTGAAAGCAAATCAAAAAGCCGGAGGAATTAAAGACAAAGCATCTTATCCTCCACCGAGCTGCTCCTATAGGCAGTGGAGGGAATTTAAATGGAGAAGCCTAGAGCTCTGGCTCGATATCAATCTTGTTTTATGTCCCCTCCTCTCCCACTACTCTCTCACGTTCCTTTGAAAACTGTGAGAGAGCATTTGTATTGAGAATGTTAAGACACATAGCCATGTTCATGTGTGTGTGTGTATTGTCTCCTGGGCTATGCAATGGTTCTTTTTGTGCTCCCTTTGGTGGGGAGTGCCATCAGTCAGTCGTAATGCCCGCCAACCATCCATCAAATGTATTCTGAAGGAACAGAAATAACAAGGCTGACTGTTTCGGCTTTTGGTTCACTGTGTACTGTATGTGTGTGTCTGTATTTATGTGTGTGTGTGATGGGAAGCTGTCAATACACAAAGAGACCGGTGCATGGCTATATTAAAAGACAGCTTTGCCAGGCAGATAGCATGCGAGCGACTTCCAGAGGCCTAGATGAGTATGAATTATGGACGAGCATTGTTACCACTAGAGAAAACAAGATTGCTGCATGTGAAACTGAATTGATTTCAATAATAGACATACAGTTGAAGTCGGAAGTTTACATGCATTTAGCTTGGAGTCATTAAAACTCGTTTTTCAACCACCACAATTTTCTTGTTAACAAACAAGAAAGTATAGTTTTGGCAAGTCAGTTAGGATAGCTAATTTGTGCATGACACAAGTAATTTCCCCAACAATTCTTTCCAAACAGATTATTTCACTTATAATTCACTGTATGACAATTCAAGTGGGTCAGAAGTTTACATACACTAAGTTGGCTGTGCCTTTCAACAGCTTGGAAAATTCTAGAAAAGTATATCATGGCTTTAGAGCTTCTGATTGACATCATTTGAGTCAATTGTAGGTGTTCCTGTGGATGTATTTCAAGGCCTACCTTTAAAACGCAGTGCCTCTTTGCTTGACATCATGGGAAAATCAAAAGAAATCAGCCAAGACCTCAGAAAAAAAATTGTAGAACTCCAGAAGTCTGGTTCATCCTTGGGAGCAATTTCCAAATGCTTGAAGGTACCACATTCATCTGTACAAACAATAGTACGCAAGTATAAACACCATGGGACCACGCAGCCTCCATACTGCTCAGGAAGGAGACACGTTCTGTCTCCTAGAGATGAATGTGCTTTGGTGCGAAAAATGCAAATCAATCCCAGAACAACAGCAAAGGACCTTGTGAAGATGCTGGAGGAAACATGTACAAAAGTATCTATAGCCACATTAAAATGAATCCTATATCGACATAACCTGAAAGGCCGCTCAGCAAGGAAGAAGCCACTGCTCCAAAACCGCCATAAAAAAAGCCAGACTACGGTTTGCAACTGCACATGGGGACAAAGATCATACTTTTTGGAGAAATATCCTCTGGTCTGATGAAACAAAAATAGAACTGTTTTGCCATAATGACCATCGTTATGTTTGGAGGAAAAAGGGGGACGCTTGCAAGCCAAAGAACACCATCCCAACTGTGAAGCACGGGGGTGGCAGCCTCATGTTGTGGGGGTGCTTTGCTGCAGGAGGGACTGGTGCACATCACAAAATAGATGGCATCATGAGGGAGGAAAATTACGGGGATATATTGAATCAACATCTCAAGACATCAGTCAAGATGTTAAAGCTTGGTCGCAAATGGGTCTTCCAAATGAACAATGACCCAAAGCATACTTCCAAAGTTGTGGCAAAATGGCGTAAGGACAACAAAGTCAAGGCATTGGAGTGGCCATCACAAAGCCCTGACCTCAATTCCATAGAAAATGTGTGGGCAGACCTGAAAAAGTGTGTGCGAGCAAGGAAGCCTAAAAATCTGACTCATTTACACCAGCTCTGTCAGGAGGAATGGGCCAAAAATTCACCCAAATTCACCCATTTTTTTACATTGTGGGAAGCTTGTGGAAGGCTACCCAAAACATTTGACCAAGTTAAACAATTTGAAGGCAACGCTACCAAATACTAATTGAGTGTATGAAAACTTCTGACCCACTGTGAATGTGATGAAATAAATAAAAGCTGAAATAAATCATTCTCTCTACTATTATTCTGACATTTTACATTCTTAAAATAAAGTGGTGATCCTAACTGACCTAAGACAGGGAATTTTTACTCTGATTAAATGTCAGGAATTGTTAAAAACTGAGTTTAAATGTATTTGGCTAAGGTGTATGTAAACTTCCAACTTCAACTGTATACTGTAAGTCACAGAAACGAATATAAACACTGTGTGTCTGCAGTGTAGTCTTTTCCATTCAGATAGGTTATGCCCAGCTGGTCCCACTATTCTTCTCCCTTGAATGAGCGGCTAACATGAGAATGTGTGGGTGTTCGTGTGGCCCTGAAGGCTTGTGCCCTTTTTTTCAATTTCCGCCTAAAATGACATACCCAAATTCAACTTCCTGTAACTCAGGCCCTGAAGCATGCAGATTCTTGGTACCATTTGAAAGGAAACACTTTGAAGTTTGTGGAAATGTGAAAGGAATGTAGGAGAATATAACTCAATAGATCTGGTAAAAGATAATACAAAGAAAAAAAAAAGTTATCTTGTATTTTTTTGTACCATCATTTTTGAAATGCAAGAGAAAGGCCATAATGTATTATTCCAGCCCAGGTGAAATTTAGATTTTGGCCACTAGATGGCACCAGTGTATGTGCAACGTTTAAGACTGGTTCAATGAACCATTGTATTTCTTTTCAAAATGTTGTATCAAGTCTGCCCAAATGTGCCTAATTTGTTCATTAATAACTTTTAATGTTCAAAACTGTGCACTCCCCTCAAACAATAGCATGGTATTCTTTCACTGTAATAGCTACTATAAACAGTGCCTTTAGATTAACAAGAATTTAAGCTTTCTGACAATATCAGATATGTCTACAACCTCCTGCTAATCGCATTAGCCTACGTTAGCTCAACTGTCCCGCAGGGGACCCACTGATCCTGAAGAATAATGTACATCATTCCCTTGGCATAGAATGTTGTCTCATTATGGAGATGTACACCCTCTGCTTTGTGATATGGTTACATATGATCTAGTTTACAGCAGAGATTAGTCATAGCGAGATATTCTTCCAGGATACACTTGTACGCCTTCAGTCAGGGTCTTTGTCCACTACTTTGTATACAAAGCCTACAGACAAGAACGGTATACTACATGCCTCTAGTGCTCTCAGTAGAGTACGTACCATTGACGAGACCTCTACCAGAAGGGATAAAAGTAATACAAAAACGTATAAAATAAAAACCATTCATGTCTGTGAGTGATGACATCAAGGGAGTGATGACATCAAGGGAGCTATTAAGAAGCATTGGAATGTGCTTATTGCTGATCCTGCTTGCCAAAAGATTTTCTCTGACCCTCCTCTCTTTTCACACTACAGGGCCAGGAATGTCAGGGACTTCACTGTTAGGGCTGACACTAGGTGACTGGCTTCTACCTCTGTCGTAGTTGTGCAGCATTTAAGGAACCTATTACAAAGTGAGCGTATTCAACAACTCTGCCACTGGAAAACAATACACTATCAAACAGTATCCACATGCAGGTCTTCTAACGGCATATTCTATTTTAGGCATGAATGAATAATTTTTCTTGAAGTGTTTTCTGTAACTATTTGTGTACGATACCCCCATCTAGTGGTGTCTCTAGCTCCCTAATCTTACAATCCTGTGTTATTTATTCTGAGGAAATGTTCACATTGTACATCTATAAGTAATAATTGATGTTTCTCTGTCCGCAATTGTATATAATCTAGATCATGCATATTTTCTTGCCCATGTGACATGCAAGTATCATTGAAATAGAAACCAGGTGTGTGCTGAAAATTTCCACTGATGGCCTGAGGAAGAAACATTTGTGTTTTGTTTTCACATTTTATTTATGCACTTTCTTGCACTCTGCTATATTCTTTGGACACCATGATGTTTCAATAAACATCTTGATTTTGCATTCAAGCCTAAGTTTTGGATCTATTCTTTTTTTGACAAGGTGCAGGTCTCTATCTCGTTCAGTATTGTTACTTTGACTCCTACGCACCTGCAACAGACCCTTTTCAGTAGTAAGGACCTTAAAAGAGCGCAGATGGACTCTGATCAGATACATATAATCACACAGGTTTGGCTTATGCCCCTGTCTCACTGTGTCTTGGCAGTAGATTCCCAAAGCTGGATCAACACATATAACTCAAACCACATGTGCATTCATGATAAGGACAGAAAAAGAAACCATTAACGGGGATAGGGATTGCAAAGGCACACTAAATAGTCTACTTCATTCAAACTGCACAGGGTCAGACAGATGTACAACAAAGGGGATGGCTGATGCCAAAGCCTGGCCAATGTACAGAGAAGCCATCAAAACAATGAGACAGTAATCGAGTGGCACTCTGTTGTTGTGGATCCAAGGAGAGTACCTACCAGGGGTGGAACTGTACAATACAAGTCCCTAGAATCATACTCCTTCCTCTATTCAATCATCTACAGTATTTGGGGGATTAACTTCAAGGTCATTTGTGTCTCTCTACCTATGTTTTACTTCCTTCTATTCAGTACCTTACAAAGCATAGAAAATAATCGTAGTGACCATCTTTGTTCAACACACATTCATTGAGTTTTTGACAGGTTTTGGTTTGCGTAACATTGCAAAACAGTGGAGGTAAATAAAAGAGTAAAAAAAGCAACGATGATCCATCCTGGGGATTGGTGGCACTTCTTCAGGCTGAGACAGCTGTCTGTCACCCTTCACAACCTGTCCAGACATGCCTTGGTAGGGGCAGTAAAATTGAAATATAATAGATATTAAACCTCCCTTGTCTTAAAGTTATTATTATTATTCAGTATATTCAGTCATGTATCTCTATTTACTGTACGTTAACACCCAATTCATCCATATGCTAATTTGGGGAGGAGTTTCCGTACCATATGGGATGGTAACGCCAGTCCTCAAGGGCCTGATTGGTGTCACACTTTTTCCCCAGCCCCAGCTAACACACCTGACTCCAATAATCAACTAATCACGATGTTCAGTTTAGAATTCAATTAGTTTAATCAGCTGTGTTTGCTAGGGATTGGGGAACAGTGTGACAGCACTCTAGACCCCGAGGACTGGAATTGCCAATCCACAGAGCTGAGAGAGGATGTGGTGAGAAAAATAAAAGTTTCATCAGAACTCTGACTACCATGTCAGTGCTACATCCTATGAATGTGGCTAAAGTTTCTCCTGTTGAGAAAAGCAAATGAGCTGTTCTCTGAATGGGGTCAGGACCATGGAACATGATGTGTCTCAGATGTCATGGAGTCCGTAAAGCATCACAGAGTCTGGAGCACAGGAGGCTGCTGAGGGGAGGACGGCTCATAATAATGGCTGGAATGGAGTGCATTTAATAGTATCACACACAGAAACCTTGTGTTTGACGTGTTCGATACCATTCCATGTATTTCATTCCAGCCATTACTATGAGCCCGTCCTCTCCAAATAAGGTGCCATCGGCCGCCTGTGTTCTGGAGGGTTGATCTAGAGGTTTCTCTCCTCACAGGGCACACAGCATGCTCTCTGTCAGAGAGCCGTGGGTGTGTGGTTGTAGTGGGGGCTGGAAGCTCCGGTGTGTCTGCCTGTTGGGAGTGGTGTGGTTGGATGAGTCAGAGACACCACTAGGCCAAAATAAAGAGGCGTGGTTCTCTCTCAGTATTTCATGCCCTCATCCCTCTGTCATGTCGTCAGCTGCGTGTCTCCATCGGCACCCGCAGACTTTGGATCTCTCTTTTCTCAACCCATTCCTTCTTTCTTCCTTTTTCTCTACACTCTGCCTGTCCTTTTGATTTGATAAATAAAAGCTCCACTCTGGGTTTTCTTACACCTCACCGCACACAGCACTGTGCTCGCTCATTGCTTCCCATGACTTCAAAGTAGAAAGAAAAGTGTAAAAATAAGTTATTTAGCCACGAGACATAAACAGAAATGTGTTCTGTCTCATGTTTTTTTTTTTCAGTAGGGGGCAAGCATTTCTTATTTTCCCTTTTTAAGTAGGCATTCATTAAAAGTTTTGGGATTTATATTATTGATTATTTTAATTACATCCTTTTACTACTTGCATTTCGTTGTTTAACGGAAGAGTTTGTGTCTTTGAAGGGGTGGATTTTACACATCAACATAGCCAGGATGGACTTTCTTCTCCATCCTACACAGTTTGAAAGGCCTTGGTCTGGGCAGGGACCATGAGAGTGGGGGGAGTGGGTCCAGAGATCTGGTTCCTGGAGTTGATGTTGAATTTGGGGGTGCCAGGGGGCTCAGGGGTCTTGTTGGGGGGTGCCACCGTTGTGTATGCTGGGGGGGACTGGGGGATGTCAGGGGGCTGTCCGTTCTCCTTAAGGGCAGCTATGGCTGGGGCCCGAGGGCGGTGCCCGTGGGGGACGGTGTTGTGCACCATGGACTGTGTTGAGGAGGCCCCGGAGCGGGAGCTGCCAGAGCGGGACGATGACAGAGAGTTGGGCTTCACCAGCTTGGCCTTGGGAGCCTCTGCATCCTCCCTGCACAGATACACAAATCAAAAACAAACAAGAGCTACTCAGATTCGGCCAGTCATGACCCCAAGCATGCACACAGAGACAAACAAACTTAGACAAACTCTACGGCCTTTCTGAGGAGAGCCAGTGGAGAAAACGGTCTTACACAATCAGAAAAAAGGGTTTGGTGATGCTCCACTGCATTTGCTGCATTATCATCTGGGTCTGACACAAGTGTCTAAATTAAAATTGTCTAATTCGTCTAGGTCTTAATCCACTACATTACCCCGGCACCACCGTTACCGACCCCACTTCAGAAAACTGCCCCATCCCATCCCACCCGCTCAGTGGCTAAACTTGACATGTAAAAGGAAACACCTCCCTGTAGTCTGCATTATTTACTACACAGTCATCCCCAACCAAGCTGCATTATTCATCTAAACACCGGCAAATAAGCAGCTACATAGCCTCCAAGCAGTGAATTGTTTTCTCTTCTGCTGTAACAAGCTGCGCCATTAGCAGCCTGGAGGCCCCAGTTTGCTGTAAATCTCTCTCTGGGAGTCAAACATGGCCTCAATCCACACTTAGGCCCTGCTGCCTGCTTATGGCTGCTCTGGAGAGGAGCGAAGCTCTGGGCACGGGAGCAGAGAGGTGTGAAAAGGATGGCTCTCAGAAACCAATAAATACTATGCTTGACAATGAGAGATTTATTACAGACACACACGCAAGTGCACATACACATGCAGAGAGGTTGGTGCTTTGCTTCAGTATTTAATAAGTTAGACAGAAAAAGAGTGAAAGAGGAACAGAAGATAAAGAGATGCAGGAAGAAGAAGAAAATGACTGACCTGATCTCATTGGGAGTCTCCTCCTCCTCATACTTCTTCTTCTCCTTCTTGCGGAAGACGAACCAGATGATTAGGATGATGAGGAGAACACCAAAGGAGACGCCCACCACGGCACCTGCCAGCACGCCCATCCCTCGAACATCTGTGGATCATCACACATTTTTGACCTCAGAAGGGCAGCGGAAAACTACCATACATGTACCTGTACATAGAGTATCCACACTGTACTGTGCACACACCAAAAATATTGATGCTTTTCACATAAATTTTCCCTTTAAAAATAATGATTTAGTCCCGATAGGTAAACCCTGTGAATTTGTGGATGATAGATTTTGCTGGTGTTGTGTGTATTTTGTGTTCCTTACAAAGCTATGAATCTAACAAAATGCTATCAAACCATTTCTGTTGCTGTGTTAACTTATAAATCATGTCCCCAACATTTCACCCTGTTTTGACCTTAACATTCCTGTGCCTTTCTGGAAATCTATTACCGTGACATTGAAACATTACTGTTTGAGCGAAGTCGATGACCAATGGCCACTGTTTTAACGGTACAGTCCCCAGTGTTGTGTTACTGAGGCGCAGGGGAGTGGAGTGAGGAAAAAACAATGTCCAGGTGCTATTGGAAACTACAGTCATCTATCACCATCATAGCATGGTGTGGTGGGGAGCCGGAGAGCAGCTCTCTCTACTCACACTGCATGGTGACCTCGATGATGCAGTTCTCCTCGCCAACGTCATTGCTGGCAGTGCACTTGTAGACACCTGTACTGTCCTTCGTCAGGTTCCGCAGGGTGACAATCTCTGGATTCTTCAGATCTGTAGGAGAGATAGATAGACTGTGATTTAACAACCTGCTCAACTTAGGAAAGCTGGGAGGACCGGGGTCTGTGGTGCAGTTTGTACATGTATTTCCATCTACAATGGTTTCAAGCACTTCTACAGTTAGCATGATCTTGAAGAGCAATTTGATTAAAAGCATGTAATAAATCCTTGCAGTGAAGTACTGTACTTCATATCATATCTCAGCTCTGATCCACTCCATTCTTTGATAATCTAGTAACAGATCAGCAGCAAGAAAAATGCATTGTGAGGCTGTATTGAGATTAAATTGTATTGATGAGTGTTGAGCCTCGTTAGACCTGACTCAGGTCTGTTTTGGGCTGACCATTCCTGTCTGCAATAGCGTGTCAGCTCTGACGTATCACACTCTGTGGGATGGAGCAAGAGGAGAGGAACTCGCAAATGTTGATCTTGGCCTCGGAGAGATTGGGTGTACTCAAACTCAGAGTGACTCTGGTGATTGAAGACCACCGGGCTCGTAGAACCTCGTAGAATTTAGGGGGAGTTGAAAGAGTTTGTCTGAGAGAACGATGGAGATTTACGTGGCTAAGAGTCCCTTAGACATCCCTGTCATGACAGCCACGTGATATTACCTTTCACCACCACCCATAAATAATGGGCCAGGACGGTGCGTTTTATCGCCCAATGAAAACGAATTAGACTGAACAGATGTTGTATCATGGAGGTCATTAATTTCTAGGCTTTTGGCATGGGCACGTGTCATCACTAATGCGAGTTGAGTGGGGAGAATAGGTGGTAAAACTGAAATGCAATGAAAGTGTGTTTTGTGCCTCAAGGGGTAGATGCGTCTAGGATAGGGATCATCAACTAGATTCAGCCACGGGCTGATTTTCTTCTTGAGTGGATGGTCACGGGGTCATAATTAGTAATCATTTGTAGAATCCATAAATGCATAAAACATAATCATTTCAAACCTTGCTTACATTTGTATACAATCACATATATCTCTCTATTATGCGTGGGTGTCACGCCCTGACCTAAGAGATCCTTTTTATGTCTCTATTTTGGTTTGGTCAGGGCGTGAGTTGGGGTGGGCATTCTATGTTTTGTGTTTCTATGATTTTCTATTTCTATGTTTTGGCTGGATATGGGTTCTCAATCAGGGACAGCTGTCTATTGTTGTCTTTGATTGGGAACCATACTTAGGTAGCTTTTCCCCCCACCGTTCTTTGTGGGAATTTGACTTTGTTTAGGGCACATAGCCTTTTGAGCTTCACGGTTTGTTTTTGTATTGTTTATTGTTTTGTCGGCGTCATTTTTATAAATAAAGAGAAAATGTACGCTCACCACGCTGCACCTTGGTCCTCATCTCTTAACAGCCGTGACAGTGGGAGTACTTTTGAACAGAATTTCAAAATTAAAATCATTCAGGGCTGATTTGCTGGTGATTTTACAGTCTTTTATGTCCAAATAAAATCACCCGCGGGACAAATTAGGCTGCCAGTTGGGGAACACTGGCTGAATCGCTGCTATCAGGAAGTTTTTGTGCTATAATGAATCTCCATTACATTTTGGTGTTTCGGAGGCAGACTGGAATTTAAGTGTTTGGGATAAAAATGTATTCTGGGAAATACTGTCATCAAAATATCATATACTATGTAATGTCCTCTTTAGGGGACCCGTGTTTCACATACACATGGATGAAGTGGGGTGCAGCATGTGTACTTGTGGACAATCTACTTACCTCTCAGTGCCAGTAGGGGGAGGTTCCCAACACTCTTTCCCTTATCCAGCACCCTCTCCCAATTGTATTTGATAGGGTCTGAGCCGTCACTGGATTTGCAGCTCAGTTTAACATCACTGCCCTCCAGCAGCCTGCCGTCCATCCAGCATCGTGGCTTAGAGGGCTTCACTGTAGAAACAACAGAACAGTAGTTATAAAACACTACAAATAACACTATAATACTGTAGCCGCATGTATAAACGGGAAATAATACTTAAAGATTCTTGAGTGTAACAGTAGCCTGTTTGTTTCTCATGGAAGTCAATGCTGGGATTAAGAGTTGTGTTAAAGGCCCCAAACCTAGATCAATAAGTGACTGTGAGTTGGTTTTGAAAGCCTGCAGACAGAGACAGGTCAGGAGAGAGTGCTGTGCTCCTGAGTTCCTGTGGCCTGGGGGTCACTAGATGGCCAGCCCTTCTCTAGCTCTATGGCTGCTTCACAGCAGCTGCTCCAGTCCTCCTTATATCTCTCCCACCATCCCTCAACCCATCCCTCCAACCCTCCACCCCTTCCTCCTTCCATCCGTCCATCCCTCCCCTCCCCTCCATCCCTTCCCTCCCAGTCTATCCGGCATGGTGAACATGCTGCTCCCACGCTCAGTAAGAGATATAATGAAAGGGCTGAGGAGAGTGCCGGGGATTCTGCAGTACATCTCACAGCTCTGTCAGGGCCAGTTAGACCAATCTATCTGCAGCCGGAGCAGCCAGAGCGAGGACACACACACACACACAACACACACACACACACACACACACACACACACACACACACACACACACACACACACACACACACACACTGAGACAGGGGCCCAGACCCAGCCAGCCACCAGCTCCTCTGCCAACCCATTATCTTAACGTCGGGACTGCAAGAGAAAAATGCAAATGTTCATCTCTCAAAATCAAAAGTGTCACTGCAAAGCTGAGGGCAATTAGTAAAAATCTAGATGCTAACTCAAATAAATGTCTTCATGGAGGAGAGGGAGAAAAGAGAGAAAGGATTAAGAGACTGTTCCATTAAAGTACCAATAACCACCGGTTGAACTAATCTCCGATGATGTTTTAATAAATTGCATGGGAGAATGATCTCACTTCTCCCGTTGGACTACTTTGTGGTATTGCTGCTCTCCACTTGCCTGTCTGTCCTTCAAAGCTGTTTGTCTATTCAACGATATGCAGAGACACATTTACCACAGAGCCAGTGGAAACTAAGCCATTTAAAACCGCCAAACCTCTGTGTATTGGGGCAATGAAAAAAATAAACAGAACAGATAATCAAAAAACAATGGGGTCTTTGCCCCTCTAAAGCAGCCCAACTGGCTTTGTCATCATAGTTATGAAAGCTGAATGACGGCTCAGAACTCTGTATGGTGTTTAATAATTATAAACAGACATAACAAATATTAAATATCATAAAGAGCTTGTCTGGTATATTAGTATAGTATATTTGATGACAGAAAACGTATTTTCATATCATGGTAGCAAAATCATTGTAACGGCTTTCCTCCTCCTCTTCATCAGAAGAGGAGGAGCAGGGATCGAACCAAAATGCAGCTGAGTTTGTAGACATGATTTATTAACGAAAAAACACGAACTCGACTAATACACTAACAAAACAAATAAACGGTGTAGACAGATCTGAACGACGGACTCACATAACACACGAGAACGCACGAACAGGGAAAAAAGCCTACACATAAATGACACTGAACCAACAAACCGAAACCAGTCCCGTGTGGCGCAAAGACATACACAAACACAGGAGACAATCACCCACAACGAACACTGTGAAAACACCTACCTAAATATGACTCTTAATTAGAGGAACGCCAAACACCTGCCTCTAATTAAGAGCCATACCAGGCAACCCATAAACCAACATAGAAACAGCAAACATAGAATGCCCACCCAAACTCACGTCCTGACCAACTAACACATATAACAAACTAACAGAAATAGGTCAGGAACGTGACAATCATTTCCTATTGTTTAACGACTAAATTCTGCATCATCTGTTTCAAGCTGACAAGAGGTCAATCCACAATGTCAGCCATTTTTCGACATATATTAGATTATGTTACTTCTATGTGCCTCAGCAACCATACATCTCAGGGACCCTTGCAATGGAGAAACAAGGCCAAACAAAAAAATCTAAATCGAATCACTCCATCTGAATCAAATTGAATCATTAGATCAGTCAGCATGACAGAGGAAATGTGCCCGGGCTAATTCCCTATTGATTAGCGTATGTGAGAGACAGAGCTGGAGAGCAGACTCACCCAGCACTATGAGGTTGACGTGGCTCCAGTGGTACTTTCCCCCCATCTTGACCTTGCAGTGGTACTCCCCAGAGTCGGTCAGCTGTAGGTCACTGAGGAGCAGGGAGGCGTCTCCTTTTAGGTAGTCCCCAGCGAAAGACAGACGACTGGTCCCGCTGGTCACCTCGTTGGTGTAAACCTGGCCCCCGAAAAACGTGATGATCTGGGTTGGGGAGAGAGACAATGAGACACACAGAGAGCTGTATGCAGAGAGATATGTAAAGGCATCAGCTCTGTATGTGGATTTAGACATACATGGACACTGCTTGCTCATAAAGACACATACACATACAGTACAGACATGTACCCTCTATTTGTCTTTCTCTCTCTCTACCTTGTAAAAAAAACACACACACACACACACACACACACACACACACACACACACAACAGCATCAAACACAGCTGTCACAGCAGCCTATTACTCAGGGCAAGTGAGAGCCTGCAGATGGGGACTGCTAAACGCTGGTGCCACAGCACATCAGTGCCATCGGAGCTGGGTTTACCTGCTGCGCTCGCAGGTGACGTCTGCCCATTTACACACACGCACACACACACACACACACACACACACACACACACACACACACACACACACACACACACACACACACACACACACAGACACAGACACAGACACAGACACACACCCACACACCCACACACCCACACACACACACACACACACACACACACACACACACACACACACACACACACACACACACACACACACACAGAGAGCCCTGCCACAGACACTCTGTGACATGACCCTGGCACCTGCACTATGAGTTTCAAGTTACTGTGCATTTGCCTATGGCCACACTCCTACTGTGTTCATCCATTTTGGATGTGGAGTGTACAGTATTTGCAGGTGTGTATGTGTTTGTGCTTGTGGCTCTGAACATACGTTTATGAGAGGTGGAATGAGTGGTCTGTCTAATGTGCAATTGAATTGAATACATCAGAGTTCTCAATTTTCCCCTTGTCTGTGGACGTCCTCAGGATGGGCCTATGGGTGTGTAGCAGCATTAGCATTAGCATGCATTAGCATCCTCAGGTCAGCGCCAGTGAACCCTGCCCTTGCTCGGGATTTCTCTCCCCTCTGTGCTCCTGACACATGTAGCCTGTACACTCGGCAACAGAGGCTAAATGTTGACAAGCTGCTCTTTTCCATTTCAATACGACCTTCCAGCAGAAATAAAATAATGATTTATTAATTCTGCTACAGGCACAGTCTCGTTTCTAATAAAATGTTCAAGACTTTTCATTTTAATTAATGGTTTCTTCAATGTTATCTCCTCATTAAATATTCAATGCAATGTGCCAGCCCCTTCAGAGGTATCAAAGACATTTGTTTTCCCCTTTCTTCCCTTCTCTTCCTCCTCTCTTCTCTCCCTCCTCCCTTTTCTTGTGGAACCAAATCTCTCATTGCTAATCAACAGATCAGTGTGTAAATGAATGACTTTCAAAGAAATTAGAAATCTCTTTCATCTGATAAGGCCTGTTGTCACGTTCGTCGTAACGATGAGACCAAGGCGCAGCGTGATTTGAATACATTCTTATTTAATCAAAGAAAGAATACTGAACAAACTATACAAAGCAACAAAACAAACGTGAAGCTAATATAACTGAGTGCTGACATGCAACTACACATAGACAATAACCCACAAAACCAAAATGGTAAATGGCAACCTAAATAGGATCCCCAATCAGAGACAACGATAAACAGCTGCCTCTGATTGGGAACCAATTCAGGCCACCATAAACCTACATATACGTAGACAATACCAAAGCCCCATAGATATACAAAAACCCATAGGCAAGACAAAAACACACATACAACCCTCGTCACACCCTGACCTAACCAAAATAATAAAGAAAACAAAGATAACTAAGGTCAGGGCGTGACACCTGTTGAAATTTCACAGTATTACTGTTATCAGATAGTACACTTCATTAAGAAAAAACTATAACAAATCAAAACAGAAACTGATACTTTAACATCTTCTGAGAGCTAGAAGACAAGTAATTACACTAGGACTGTTTTTAGACTCGGGTAGATGATAAAAGGTGGGTGATAGGATGGATCCATTTTTAATATATTTAGAGCTGGCAGTATTGATGTTGTCTAATTCATATCTCAGGGACTGGAATGTCTAGGTATACTATTTTCACAGCTGTTGTGATGTACAGGCTTCTCTGGTCTAATGTACAGGCTTTATTTAGTAACTGTGTCTCAGGAGGACTTTCAGCCACAGTAATTTGTTTACTACTGTATCTCAGTCGATATCGTTTCACTTCAGGGAATCTGAAAAAGCCTACAGTATATTCGGAATGTATTCAAACCCCTTCACTTTTTCCACATTTTGTTACATTACAGCCTTATTCTAAAATGTATTAAATAAAACATTTTCTCATCAATCTACAAACAATACGCCATAATGATAAGGTAAAAAACGTTTTTTTGAAATGTTAGCAAATGTATAAAAATACAATTTTTTTTTTTTATTTACTTAAGTATTCAGACCCTTTGCTATGAGCCTCGAAATTAAGCTCAGGTGCATTCTGTTAACATTGATCGTCCTTGAGATGTTTCTACAACTTGACTGGAGTCCACCTGAGTTAAATTAAATTGATTGGACATGATTTGGAAAGGCACACACCAGTCACAAGCCATGAGGTCGATGAAATTGTCTGTAGAGCTCTGAGACAGGATTGTGTTGAAGCACAGATCTGGGGAAGGGTACCAAAAAACGTATGTAGCAATGAAGGTCCCCAAGAACACAGTGGCCTCCATCATTCTGAAATGGAAGACGTTTGGAACCACCAAAGCTCTTCATAGAGCTGCCTGCCCGGCCAAACTGAGCAATCAGGAGAGAAGGGCCTTGGTCAGGGATGTGACCAAGAACCTGATGGTCACTCTAACAGAGCTCCAGAGTTCCTCTGTGGAGATGGCAGAACCTTCCAGAATGACAACCATCTCTGCAACCCTCCACCAATCAGGCCTTTATGGTAGAGTGGCCAGATGGAAGCCACTCCTCTGTAAAAGGCACATGACAGCCCGCTTGGAGTTTGCCAAAAGGCACCTAAAAGACACTCAGACTATGAGAAGCAAGATTCTCTGGTCTGATGAAACCAAGACTGAACTCTTTGGCTTGAATGCCAAGCGTCATGTCTGGAGGAAACCAGGTACCGCTCATCCCCTGGCCCATACCATCCCTACGGTGAAGCATGGTGGTGGCAGCATCATACTGTGGGGATGTTTTTCAGCAGCAGGGACTGGGAGACTAGTCAGGATGGAGGAAAGATGAACGGAGCAAAGTACAGAGAGATCCTTGATGAAAACATGCCCTAGAGCACTAAGGACCTCATACTGGGGTGAAGGTTCAGCTTCCAACAGTACAACGACCCTAAGCACACAGCTAAGACAACACAGGGGTGACTTTGGGACAAGTCTCTGAATGTCCTTGAGCAGCCTAGCCAGAGCATGGACTTGAACCCGATCGAACATCTCTGGAGAGACCTGAAAATACTTGTGCAGCAACGCTCCCCATCCATCCTGACAGAGCTTGAGAGGATCTGCAGAGAATCATGGGAGACACTTCCCAAATACAGATGTGCCAAGCTTGCAGTGTCATACCCAAGAAGACTTGAGGCTGTAGTCGCTGCCAAAGGTGCTTCAGCAAAGTATTGAGTAAAGGGTCTAAACACTTATGTAAATGTGATATTTATTTTTTGATATTTGCAAACATTTCTAAAAACCTTTTTTTCGCTTTGTCATTATGAGTTATTGTGTGTAGATTGATGAGGCAAAAAAAAAAAGATTTAATCCATTTTAGAATAAGGCTGTAGCATAACAAACTGTGCGAGAGTAACAGTAAACTGTAGGAAGTAGAAAAGGGCTGAGATGGGAAGGAAACAAATTGGTGGAACATTGTGTTGCATTAGTGTGCCTTTGAAGAAGCTAAAATAAATCAGATTGGTTGCAATAAAGAGATTGAGGTTAGAGAGGGGGAGGTACAGAAAAGGAGAGAGAAGAGAGAGAGAGAGAAGAGAAGAGAGAGAGAGAGAAGGAAATAGGCAAGAGCGAGAGCAGCTTCCTCACCACTCTCTGCTTGGAGTTGGGCTTCTGCAGTAGCCACTCGATGTCGAGCAACTGCACATTGGATTTCCAGAACTGATGGTGACACGGCAGGGTGGCGTTGTCCCCGACGACTCTCTTCATTTCTGTCTGGGCGCCGACCGTCAGCAGGCTCAGCAGCACTGGAGAGACAGAGAGAGAGAGAACAAAGACACTGTCAGACAACTAGAACCAGATACACCACCAGACAGCAGCCACAGGCAGAATATATCTGGGGTAAAAAACCTAGTGAGGTAGGAAACCCCATCAGAATTACTGGGACATAACACATAAAAGAAACAGAATCAAACAAACAAAACCATCTAAACCACAATGAGACAAAGACTATAACGAGAGTCAATTTCTCCCAAGCCCACCTAGCTGTCAGGTTGTTTGCTGTACAACAGGGTCTGAGTTGCACTAGGCTCCGTCAGCTGTGTACGTGGGGCTTGTGGCTCGGACCAAGGCCATTGGCCAGACTGTCAGGGCCTGCTATGCAGTGGGGGTCACTGGGTTAATTTATTGGAGGATGCTGGACAGCCCCGCTGGGTTGAGGGGAATTAGACAGAGGCGTCAGGGGGATTTGAAGAGGGATGGAGCTCATGGGGGCCGTTGGGTGACCAAGGGGACATACGACTCCCTTCCACTGGTAGACACAGCACAGGGAAAACAATGCACATGCTCCACAGCCCCCATGATGCCTCTGGCTTACTCGCTCAAATGCAATAGATATTTTTGGTGCTTCAACATTAACCAAACCAGCACATTTCATTTAGCCACTGCAGAGAGCCGGCTAAGAGCCTGGCTTCAAAGTGCTCTAAATAAAGTTAGCAAACGCTTGTTCGGCTGCAGTATGTCCTGGTCATGTAAATATACTCATTTTTATTACTCAGTGGTGTGTCGCTGATTAGGTGCTGAGTGGTTCAATAAATCACTAAATATACAATGTGGTGTACATACTTACACAAACACTGTATTGTCTGTGGGCTGGCCCTGAGTATATCGGGGCTTGAGAGATTAAACAGACAGCGACTCATTGAAAGAATGCCTTTGTGCCCTATCACTCTCGATCACATGTTGTCAATGTTCAGTGGATCACCATATGTGGTCAATGTATCAGCCGGAGGCACATTTCTTCTTATTCAGTGGCCAGTCTCTCAGGAACAGCACAAGTAAGAGCGGTCAGAGTCAATGAGAATGATCGCTTGTCTGCCTCATAAAATAGGTGACTTGGTGTAGGGATGTGGTAAAGAGGGCGACATCTTAAAGGTTCTGTCACTTTTACACTGCCTTCATGTCCATATCTACTGGTACTCCCTGTATGTAGCTCCACATTGATCTGATACTGGTACTCCCTTTATGTAGCTCCACATTGATCTGATACTGGTACTCCCTTTATGTAGCTCCACATTGATCTGCTACTGGTACTCCCTGTATGTAGCTCCATTCTCGTGTATTTTACTTCTCGTGTTTCTATTTAAATGTTGTATTATTATTTTTCAACTCTGCCTCGTTGGGAAAGGCTCGTAAGCAAGCATTTCATGGTAAAGTTGTATTCGACAAGTATGGCAAATATATTTTATTTGGTACAGGGAGGGAGGTATCATACCTGCAAACCCGTTATTCAGAAGCGGTTGAATGACTCATAGGGATGACATCATTACTCTGTGAACTTTGTGTGCAGCTCTTTAAGTTTATTTGACTTTCACATTTCCCTGACACAATAACCCTGGGCTCCACACCAGTCACTCACATCCATCTGAGTCACCACGTTGACCCAACCCCAGCTGCCCTCTCTGACTGGCACCCAGCAACACAGGAGAGGAGGCCATATTACAGTACAGCAGGGCCCTAAGTCCGCTCAATACAGCCCTGGTGACAGGACACATTACTGTCCTCCTACTGCTCTCGCTCTCCCCTGCTCTGCTCAAATCATTACTCATCAGATAAAATGGCCACCTATTTCAAGCCAAGGAGCTCCCAACTCCCCTGAAGGTATCCCCGTTCATGACTTTTTAATGCAGCATTTGCAGAGCCATTCATCTTGTGGGCACCCCGCAGATATTACTTTGGATGGAAGTCATGGAGGGGAGCCTAGGAGAGAACGATCCAGCCAGCACAGAGGACTGTGGGTATCCTCTCAGCATAGCTCCTAATCACTTTCAGGAGGAGGAGGAAGGAGGAGTTTTGCTGGAGTGTGTGTGTGTGTGTGTGTGAGTGAGTGAGTGAGTGAGTGAGTGAGTGAGTGATTTTTTGGGATTGCTTCATTCACGGTGTGCACAGCTGTGGCGGTTTGGACCGATGGAAACCATAATTTGTGAGATGCCCAGTATGCGGCATACCAGGGTGTCACAGCATACTATGGTGACTCTGTATAGGAACCTCAGGTAGTCTTTAGTTAATGTCCTTGGCATTCAATGGTCTAATATAGTGGGATATTTGAGCTTACTTTAGTTTAGTTTGTTACTTCGACCGTTTAAAAAAACAATCGCACATAAACTTGAAAAAGCTATACATGCACATTAGTAAAATGATGGAGGATAACACACAATAAAGTCTGGGACTTATTTCCATTGTGGTCCTCTTGAGACAAGATGGCTAGGCAAGATCGAACACAGTATGGCACTGAGGTAATAAAACATAAAACCAAAGAAGAAGAACATCTATCTCATCACTGCAGTTACATCGTAGGGTACATTCATATGAGCACAGAAGACATCAAACAGTTTGGAACTTTATTTTTAAGGCAACTCATTCTACTCTGAGGCTCCAGTATACAAGTAAGTACCTTTCCCAGCATTACTCCTGAACCTGTCTAAGCACACATTAGCAACACCTGGTCTGGTGCTGTGGTTGTGTGCATCCCTAACATGCAGAAAGTAATCAGTCAGATATCTGGACACAGAACCATAAATACTAATGTAAACCAGACACAGTTTAATCTGGGACACCCTAGCATCAACAGGCAGCCAGCTGAGTTCCTGAAAGCAGCTCCTGCCTATGTGAGTACGTGGACTCACATTCAATACCACCCTGATCAGCTTATTCTGGGCTATCTGGAGCTTCCCATTCAGAATCTTAGATAAGCCCCCAAACCAGGAAGTACGAGCGTAGTCAAAATTGCATTGAATTAGGGCAGTGGCTAGCACGCTCATGGAGTCCTTATCAGGCAACTTGGACTTTCTAGCCAAAAATGTGGCCCTGGCATTAAGCTTCCCTAGCACTTTAGTGGCCATGCTCACACCACCCAAGCTTCCATTAATGATGCATCCCATGTAGCAAACAGGCATTTTAGTAGTCAGCACCTCACCCCCTAACTCCACTCTGATTTCAGAGGACCAACACAATAATTGCCTCAATTTTACCTAAGTGGAGAGATAGCTTATTATCTCCAAGCCATTTGCTTATGTTAGTAAGCTCTGTGCTAAGTATGCTCTCCAAAATAGTTATATTTTATGAGACACCAGAAGTGTAGAGTCACCTGCATAAAGGACAAGATGGCAAGCACAAGCATCTTTCATATCATTTATGTATAGTAAAAACTGTAGTGGCCCAAGCACTTTCCCCTGCTGAATGCCACAACTTCTTAGTTTCGCCTGAGTCAGTGAACCATTAACCTCTAATACTTGCTCCCTACCTAGCAAGTAGAACTTTACCCAGCCTAGAGGGATACTGATTAACACCAGTGCCTCCAGTTTGGAGACAGTAATTAACTGTATAAAAAGGTATCTGTAGGTCAAGCAGTACCATTCCACAAAGATTTCCCTCATCAATCTCTTTCCTGATGAAGTCAGTCAAGTAAAGTAGACATGAATCAGTGAAGTGTTTTTCTAAACACTAGATATTAGACTTTGTTGACATATTCATACATTTGCTCATGTACAACACTCTCCAGGATCTTTGATGTTATACTGAGGATAGATAAAGGCCTATAATTCCTATGGTCAGACTTTATCCCTCCTTCTCATAGAGAGGTATAACTTTAGCTTGTTTCCATGGGAAAGATGCCTTGTTCAAGAGAGAGATTAACGATATGCGTAATACAAGGGCCAAATTCCTCAGCAGAATTTCTAATAAACCTTGCAGGAATATTATCCAGGCCTGGGGCTTTGGAGCATTTAAGCTCTGCTAGCATGCGGGCTACTTTGGCTGTTGCTACCTTTGCAAAAGAAAAAGAGTTTGGCTGAACCCCTAACTCGGCATAATACTTCTTGACTTGGTCATTTCCATACAAACTAGAACTGGTGGGCAGCTTGCTAACCAGCTTGCTGACAACAGAAGTAAAAAAAAACGTTGAATTACTATGAATACCGGAGACACAGTAAATAGTCTGAGACATTGTCTACTGTCAGGCACAGCAAAATTGTCAAAACATCTTCCATCACGAGCAGACCTCGGTTCAAATACTATTTCAAATACTTTCACATACAGTACATTCAAAGTAACCTTGCAGATATATTTTACTTGAAAAGACAAGTCCCACTGGGCACACACTGGTTGAATCAATGTTGTTTCCACGTCATTCAATGAAATTAAGTTAAACCAACGTGCAATAGATGTTGAATTGATGTCTGTGTCCAGTGGGGTGGTTGCATATTTTTATGTAGTTGGAAATACAATTGGAAAGTATGTTACAGTATTTTAAAATACTTATTTCAAATACTATTTTCAAATTCCTGGATTAAATGCATGAGTGTATTTTGTCAGTGTACTTGAAATACAATTTGGCAGACTATTTGTAAAAAAAAAAAAAAAAAACATTCAAATACAAGTACTTGTTTTGGGCTGTGTATTTAAAAATAGTCAAATACACAAAAAAGTATTTTAAATACCAGATACTCAAATACACATGTATTTGATCCCAGGTCTAATCACGAGGCCTCTATGTGTTCATGTCTTCTTGACATTCCATAGGGCCCTGGGAAATGGTATGTTAAGGAGGCCATCTTAGCTGATAGCTGTGAGAAGTTAATAACTTCTGGCTCTGACGAGACCCCCCTCTCTCCCCCCTCCTCTTCTCTCATTCCTCTACTCTCTGGACTGGGATCAACATGGCTGCAAATTCACATTTTTGACATAGCTCAGTTTTTACCCAAGCAAAGAAAAGAGCTAAAGAAATGTATTATAATGAACAAAAGGGGAGCTGGCAGCAGCATAGGCTTAGAGAGAGACAGAGAGAGACAGAGAGAAACAGAGAGAGAGAGAGAGAGACAGAGGAAGACAGAGGGGCAGAGAGAGTGAGGGAGAGCTGGGGCGACTGTAGTGGAGGAACCAATTTCTATGAAAATGCCCTAGGGGGAGTTGTGCTCCAGTAAATCCACCTCCCCGCAGAATGGTCGTCTTATTATAGAGCAGCCAGTGGGATGCAGGCAGGCAGCGGCCCCAGATCTTTCACATTGCCCAAAGTCAAGCTCCACATCCCATTCAGCACACTGGCTTGGCTGGGGCCTCAGCACCGCTAACGCTCCTGACCTCTGGCTCTCACAACTGTAGAGATCAGGGGAGGAAAAAGAAGAGAGGGAAAAGAGAAGAGAAGGCCCAATGACTTGTGTTTAATAAGTCCACTCTGTTCGCCATGATCAACAGATTCTGGCCACAATGAGCTTGAATCTCACCGTAGCTCTAGGGAAAGCAGTGGGAAAAGTGGAGGACGCAGAACCAACTCCTCTAGAGTTCTATATGTATTTGTCCTTTGTAATAAGAGAGCATGTGTGTGTGAGTGTGAACAGTATGTGTGTGTTGCATGCTTTATGTGAACATTTGCTGTCTCAGAAATGCACTTCCATACTCCTCTATCTGCATAATGGAAAAACAAGACCTATCTCATGCTGACGGTAAATCAAGGCCTCTGTGCAGACATGTGAAGTAGAATATAGCAGTCGTGGGGCATACAGAGTTTCAAATTGCATAGGAGTTACCAGCTGATCCACACAAGGTCCAGACAGGGAGAGAGGACTGCAGCATTCATCTCTCAGCACAGCCACTCTATACTAAAGTTTATCTTGCTCCACTGACAGGCTCCTCTGGCAAGAGAAGAAAACAGAGGGAGAGGACAGGGAGAATTACTCAGAGAACAATGGGCTGGGACATAGAGAAATGCCTCCCGGGTTACCAGGTGCACTGAATTTGGCTTTTCTCCATGGTATGACTAATATGTGTGAAATGCATCAGAAGCAACTGGTGACATACAGTTGAGCTGGGGACACATTCAAATGATGGAAAACGCTGAAATAGTCAGAGGTCACAACCAAAGTTTCCTCAAAATATGTTTGGCACTGAGCATATTTCAGGTCTGCTGAGCACAAACTTGAACGTTATGACAATTCTGTGCATTTTCCAGCGCGCGTTTACTGTGAACACTGAGGTTGTATCCACTTTAAGTTACAGTTTTAACAGTGGCCATGTCGGCTACTGTGGCTATTTGATCATAATGTAGCCATAACATTTCAACATGGACATACAGTAGCTGTTCTATCATTCAGCCTACAGTAGCATCCAATGTGTGGTGTTCAATGTAAGACTACATTCCATGAGACGTTTGAAACATGCAGAGCTTGACATTATAACCTGTTTATAACCACTTGTCATTCAGTGAAGGAGGTGACTGGAAATGTTGTTGTGTTTGGTGCAAAAATGACTTCACAAAATAAAATGCATTATTATTTCCATGCCATTATTACAGAGAATCAGACAAATGATGCTACCCTCTGCCTATTGGCTATTTATCTTATTCAAGCCTGTCTCAAAATACAACACTGCTCCTTAAAGACAAAAAACCTGACTCACTTGTTGAAGATGTCTAGAAATGTATACGTTTTGTGCTCCTGTAGGAAGCAATCACTCCCCTATTGCTGACTACAAATGATATATAACTGGGCTAATAACTCACTAACTAGCAAAGGATATGAACAAGATGTGCAGAAAGCTCTTGCTTTGATCTCAAAACAAACGCATCTACTCATGCTGTAAGCACAGTCCAGTTCAAAGTAAATGGCACAGATGGTCTATGGTTTATTTGCATATAGGCCTACTGCAGCGCTGATTGTTTATGCCTCACCGGTCTATGCAGAGTACTGGCTGAGTAGTGCATGTCAATGCAATAGAATCCTACTCCGAAGTGTTCTGCCTACAACAAAAATCTCTTGCATAGTTAGTTTTGTCTGTGGTATGTTGCATTGAAATTGGATAATATTGCATTGATTCAATCACAATTGCCACAGTAAAGAGAAACGTCATTAGTGCTAACAGGGAAAACTCTAGAACAGTGGTCACCAACCGAGTCAAGATCACTATGAGTCAAAATGCAACCCAAGACCTACCACTCTGTAAGCTATAGGGCCAGTACATTATCACTGCATATTGGCATTGCCAATGCATTGTTGTTCAGGCCATTTAAAAAAATTATATTTCAAAATTTGAGGTAGCCTATATAATCATACAGGTAATAGATCCGTTGTTATATTAGTTGTAAAGCACAGCTGAGTTAGCGTACATTTAAATAATTTGCTTTTTATTTTACTGGGCTGATGGTGCCTGCATCTGATGGTCAGTCTCAGCAGAAGGAGAGAGCAGCAGACTGACGGTCCGCCTCTCAACATTCCTCCGCTCTCCCTTTCCTCCACTGACACTGACCAACAAGGGACACCGTCTTCCAGCTGATGCGAAACTCGAGCCGCACAGCATATTTCTGCCTCATGCACATGTTGTTACTTCTGTGAACAGAGAAAGTGAAATATTCCTCGATATTACTGTAGGTTTACATGCTAACTTACAAAGCATTACATGGGCTTGCTCCTTCCTACCCATCTTTCCGATTTGGTCCTGCCGTACATACGTACGCTACAGTCACAAGACGCAGGCCTCCTTAGTGTCCCTAGAATTTCTAAGCAAACAGCTGGAGGCAGGGCTCTCTCCTATAGCACTCAATTTTTATGGAATGGTCTGCCTACCCATGTGAGAGATGCAGACTCGGTCTCAACCTTTAAGTCTTTATTGAAGACTCATCTCTTCAGTAGGTCATATGATTGAGTGTAGTCTGGCCCAGGAGTGTGAAGGTGAACGGAAAGGCACTGGAGCGACGAACCACCCTTGCTGTCTCTGCCTGGCCAGTTCCCCTCTCTCCACTGGGATTCTCTGCCTCTAACCCTATTACAGGGGCTGAGTCACTGGCTTACGGGTGCTCTTTCATGCCGTCCCTGGGAGGGGTGCGTCACTTGAGTGGGTTGAGTCACTGACGTGATCTTCCTGTCTGGGTTGGCGCCCCCCCCCTTGGGTTGTGCCGTGGCGGATATCTTTGTGGTCTATACTCGGCCTTGTCTCAGGATGGTAAGTTGGTGGTTGAAGGTATCCCTCAAGTGGTGTTGAGGCTGTGCTTTGGCAAATTGGGTGGGGTTATATCCTTCATGTTTGGCCCTGTCCGGGGGTATCATCAGATGGGGCCACAGTGTCTCCTGACCCCTCCTGTCTCAGCCTCCAGTATTTATGCTGCAGTAGTTTATGTGTCGGGGGGCTAGGGTCAGTTTGTTATATCTGGAGTACTTCTCCTGTCTTATCCGGTGTCCTGTGTGAATTTAAGTATGCTCTCTCTAATTCTCTCTTTCTCTCTTTCTTTCTCTCTCTCGGAGGACCTGAGCCCTATTACCATGCCTCAGGACTACCTGGCATGATGACTCCTTGCTGTCCCCAGTCCACCGGGCCGTGCTGCTGCTCCAGTTTCAACTGTTCTGCCTGTGGCTATGGAACCCTGACCTGTTCACCGGACGTGCTACCTGTCCCAGACCTGCTGTTTTCAGCTCTCTAGAGACCGCAGGAGCGGTAGAGATACTCTTAATGATCGACTATGAAAAGCCAACTGACGTTTACTCCTGAGGTGCTGACTTGCTGCACCCTCGACAACTACTGTGATTGTTATTATTTGACCATGCTGGTCATTTATGAACATTTGAACATCTTGGCCATGTTCTGTTATAATCTCCACCCGGCACAGCCAGAAGAGGACCGGCCACCCCTCATAGCCTGGTTCCTCTCTAGGTTTCTTCCTAGGTTTTGGCAGTGCTTCTACACCTGCATTGCTTGCTGTTTGGGGTTTTAGGCTGGGTTTCTGTACAGCACTTTGAGATATCAGCTGATGTAAGAAGGACTATATAAATACATTTGATTTGATTTGAATGGAAATAGAAAGAATGCACATTTAATGGCCTATAAAAGTGTTCAATACAAAGTGTTGACAGCTCTGAGAAAGAACTTAAACAAGAACTCACTCATAAAAACAGCAGCTCTTTGCTGTATTTGTTGACAGTCTCTCTAGTCATCGTTTTAAACATTCTGAAATCGCACAGTATCAAGCTTTCTTTTATGCCTTCTACATTACTGCAGACATAGTCATCTTGATTTCTACCCTCAGACACATTAAATAGTTCAAATTAGAAACGCACGGGGTGGCTAAAAACAGACCTCCATCCTCTGCCAGCTTCCTACCCATGGACCGGCTAGCTGTCTGAATCACCGTGACCCCAACCAACCTCACTACACACTGGACCCTTATGATCACTCGACTAAGCATGCCTCTCCTTAATGTCAATATGCCTTGTCCATTGCTGTTCTGGTTAGTGTTTATTGGCTTATTTCACTATAGAGCCTCTAGCCCTGCTCATTATACCTTATCCAACCTTTCAGTTCCACCACCCACACATGCGATGACATCACCTGGTTTCAATTATGTTTCCAGAGACAATATCTCTCTCATCATCACTCAATGCCTAGGTTTACCTCCACTTCACATCCTACCATACCTTGAAGCTATTTTATCGCCCCCAGAAACCTGCTCCTTTTACTCTCTGTTTCAGACGTCCTAGACGACCAATTCTCATAGCTTTTAGCCGTACCCTTATCCTACTCCTCCTCTGTTCCTCTGGTGATGTAGAGGTGAATCCAGGCCCTGCAGTGCCCAGCTCCACTCCTATTCCCCAGGCGCTCTCTTTTAATGACATCTGTAAACGTAATAGCCTTAGTTTCATTTTTATTTTATTTTTATTTTACCGTTATTTTACCAGGTAAGTTGACTGAGAACACGTTCTCATTTGCAGCAACGACCTGGGGAATAGTTACAGGGGAGAGGAGGGGGATGAATGAGCCAATTGTAAACTGGGGATTATTAGGTGACCATGATGGTTTGAGGGCCAGATTGGGAATTTTTCATGCATGTTAACATTAGAAGCCTCCTCCCTAAGTTAGTTTATTCACTGCTTTAGCACACTCTGCCAACCCGGATGTCCTAGCTGTGTCTGAATCCTGGCTTAGGAAGACAACCAAAAACTCTGAAATCTCCATCCCTAACTACAACATTTTCAGACAAGATAGAATGACCAAAGGGGCGGTGTTGCAATCTACTGCAGAGATAGCCTGCAGAGTTCTGCCCTACTATCCAGGTCTGTACCCAAGCAATTTGAACTTCTACTTTTAAAAATACACCTCTCTAAAAACAAGTCTCTCACCGTTGCCACCTGCTATAGACCACCCTCTGCCCCCAGCTGTGCTCTGGACACCATATGTGAACTGATTGCCCCCCATCTATCTTCAGAGCTTGTGCTGCTAGGCGACCTAAACTGGAACATGCTTAACACCCCAGCCATCCTACAATCTAAGCTTGATGCCCTCAATCTCACACAAATGATCAATGAACCTACCAGGTACCACCCCAAAGCCGTAAACACGGGCACCCTCATAGATATCATCCTAACCAACTTGCCCTCTAAATACACCTCTGCTGTTTTCAACCAAGATCTCAGCGATCACTGCCTCATTGCCTGCATCCGTAATGGGTCAGCGGTCAAACGACCTCCACTCATCACTGTCAAATGCTCCCTGAAACACTTCAGCGAGCAGGCCTTTCTAATCGACCTGGCCCGGGTATCACGGAAGGATATTGACCTCATCCCGTCAGTAGAGGATGCCTGGTCATTTTTTTAAATGCCTTCCTCACCATCTTAAATAAGCATGCCCCATTCAAGAAATTTAGAACCAGGAACAGATATAGCCCTTGGTTCTCTCCAGACCTGCGTTCGGCATTAGCATCGAACAGCCCCCGTGATATGCAACTTTTCAGGGAAGTTAGAAACCAATATACACAGGCAGTTAGAAAAGCCAAGGCTAGCTTTTTCAAGCAGAAATTTGCTTCCTGCAACACAAACTCAAAAAAGTTCTGGGACACTGTAAAGTCCATGGAGAATAAGAACACCTCCTCCCAGCTGCCCACTGCACTGAGGATAGGAAACTCTGTCACCACCGATAAATCCACTATAGTTGAGAATTTCAATAAGCATTTTTCCACGGCTGGCCATGCTTTCCACCTGGCTACCCCTACCCCGGTCAACAGCGCTGCACCCCCCACAGCAACTCGCCCAAGCCTTCCCCATTTCTCCTTCTCCCAAATCCAGTAATCTGGTGTTCTGAGCTGGAAAATCTGGACCCCTACAAATCTGGACCCTTTCTTTCTAAAAGAATCTGCCGAAATTGTTGCAACCCCTATTACTAGCCTGTTCAACCTCTTTCATGTCGTCTGAGATTCCCAAAGATTGGAAAGCAGCTGCGGTCATCCCCCTCTTCAAAGGGGGGGACACTCTAGACCCAAACTGCTACAGACCTATATCTATCCTACCCTGCCTTTCTAAGGTCTTTGAAAGCCAAGTCAACAAACAGATTCTCCGCTATTCAATCTGGTTTCAGAGCTGGTCATGGGTGCACCTCAGCCACGCTCAAGGTCCTAAACGATATCTTAACCACCATCGATAAGAAACAATACTGTGCAGCCGTATTCATTGACATGGCCAAGGCTTTCGACTCTGTCAATCACCACATCCTCATCGGCAGACTCGATAGCCTTGGTTTCTCAAAGGATTGCCTCGCCTGGTTCACCAACTACTTCTCTGATAGAGTTCAGTGTGCCAAATCGGAGGGCCTGTTGTCCGGGCCTCTGGCAGTCTCTATGAGGGCACCACAGGGTTCAATTCTTGGGCCGACTCTCTTCTCTGTATACATCAATGATGTTGCTCTTGCTGCTGGTGAGTCTCTGATCCACCTCTACGCAGACGACACCATTCTGGCCGTTCTTTGGACACTGTGTTAACAACCCTCCAGACGAGCTTCAATGCCATACAACTCTCCTTCCGTGGCCTCCAACTGCTCTTAAATACAAGTAAAACTAAATGCATGCTATTCAACCGATCGCTGCCTGCACCTGCCCGCCCGTCCAGCATCACTACTCTGGACGGTTCTGACTTAGAATATGTGGACAACTACAAATACCTAGGTGTCTGGTTAGACTGTAAACTCTCCTTCCAGACTCACATCAAACATCCAATCCAAAGTTAAATCTAGAATTGGCTTCCTATTTCGCAACAAAGCATCCTTCACTCATGCTGCCAAACATACCCTCGTAAAACTGACCATCCTACCAATCCTTGACATCAGCGATGTCATTTACAAAATAGCCTCCAATACCCTACACAATAAATTTGATGCAGTCTATCACAGTGCCATCTGTTTTGTCACCAAAGCCCTATATACTACCCACCACTGAAACCTGTACGCTCTCGTTGGCTGGCTTTCGCTTCATACTCATCGCGAAACCCACTTGCTCCAGGTCATCTACAAGACCCTGCTATGTAAAGTCCCCCCTTATCTCAGCTCACTGGTCACTATAGCAGCACCCACCTGTAGCACGCGCTCCAGCAGGTATTTCTCACTGGTCACCCCCAAAACCAATTCCTCTTTTGGCCGCCTCTCATTCTAGTTCTCTACTGCCAATGACTGGAACAAACTACAAAAATCTCTGAAACTGGAAACACTTATCTCCCTCACTAGCTTTAAGCACCAGCTGTCAGAGCAGCTCACAGATTACTGCACCTTCACATAGCCCATCTATAATTTAGCCCAAACAACTACCGCTTCCCCTACTGTATTTATTTATTTATTTTGCTCCTTTGCACCCCATTATTTCTATTTCTACTTTGCACATTCTTCCACTGCAAATCTACCATTCCAGTGTTTTACTTGCTATATTGTATTTACTTCGCCACCATGGCCTTTTTTGCCTTTACCCCCCTTATCTCACCTCATTTGCTCACAAATAAAATAAAAACAGTTTGCCTATCTGGCACACAGGGCAGCAGAATCCTGAATCGGTTGCACCTACAGTACCGTCTGAAACAAAAAAAGGCTTTATAATTTTTTTTTTTTACATAAATGTTTAGCGATCGACTAGGAATGCCTTAGAGATTGACTAGTCAATCCCAATCAACTGGTTGGTGCTCTACAAAGTTGAGTGAAGTTCAATCTCTTGATTCTCTCTGTGGGCTAATATTTATGTGCAGCAATCTCAGGGCTATTGTGCGCACACATGCGCACAGCTTAGAGGGAACATTGGTCACAGCCAGAAGTACAGCTTGGTGTTCAGAAAGATCAGTGAAATTAACACTTGTGGGTTTGTTGACAACCTGTTGCTGTGGCTTTACAAACAGTAAATATATTGGTGCTTTCTTCACGAGGAAACCGTTATTACAGAGATGGGTGCAGAGGGAGCATATGCTCACATTTATAATGCTATCTCTGAGGTGGACTTGAAACACTGAAATGCTCTCACATCTCTGATGGCTCCCTAGACAAGAGCCGTGCTCTGAGACACTAGTACAAACTAACAGGCTACAAAAACAACCCTCGTTAGAGCTCTCACAGAGACTCCTGTATTTATGCAGCCTCATATACAGGCTCTTTTTAATTAGTACTTCTGAAGGGATTAAATATTTTTTAACACTCCCAGAGATCACGCCTTAACATTAAATTGTACGCGTTGCAGGCACTCCCTAATTCTTGGTCCAAGTCATGAATATTTTCCTCCTGTGGAATCCAAGAGGGCTGTGTTTTCTCTGACTGGAGGCTGCTTTTTGAAGGGATAAAGTACCCATAATCCTTCCCTGCATTGCGCCCGGCGACCAACACCCCTTCTGCTAATATGGAACTTTTCTCCATGCCACTAACAGCACTATTAAAGATCTCTCCATCTCTCCATTCAAGCATAGAGAGAGAGCAGGAGCTTGAGAGGAAAATGTTTAAAATGAGGGCCCAGTCATGTCCACACTCATCTGCGATGATGGATTCCTAAGAGTCTGGCTAGAGCAGGCGGGTACAAAGGATTGGAATCGCTTCCAGGATAATCCATAGGACCTGGAGGAGAGAAACAGGGAAAGGGAGAGAGCCTATGGGAAATAAGGAATGGGAGATGAAATTCCACTAATGTCTGAATAATATAGGACCCTGTGGTACGTTTTCACCTCAAGCGCTCTTGTTGGCTTCATTAATGTTTATTTTAAGGGCTTGTCATCTATGTCACATCAAGCAAAAAATGGACACCATCCCACTGACAGAAGCCTAAAATAGATGCTAAATTGGTTTCATGCCGAGCGCTTTTAATTCCCCAAAGGTTTTCGATAAATATATATATATATATATTTGAGAGAGAGAGAGAGAGAGAGAGAGAGAGAGAGAGAGAGAGAGAGAGAGAGAGAGAGAGAGAGAGAGAGAGAGAGAGAGAGAGAGAGAGAGAGAGAGATGTGCTTGGTAAAACAACTGACTGTGTTTTAAACCAAGGGGAAGGGGATGTGATTGGGTAAGGGGAAAGGACACCACTGATAGTCATTGGTTGAGTTTGAATTAAAACCCAATTCATCATTTGGAATGGACATTCAACCAAAAGGTTGCTAGATCAAATTCCCGAGCTGACAAGGTAAAAATCTGTTGTTCTGCCCCTGAATAAGGCAGTTAACCCACTGTTCCTAGGCCGTCATTTTGAATAAAAATTTGTTCTTAACTGACTTGCCTAGTTAAATAAAGGTAAAATAAAAAATAAAAAAAATACGTTCTTCATTTACATTTTAATTATGCCAATGCATCTTAAGAGATTCCAGGCTCCCTCGCAGGATAATCGCTGGAGGCTTGTATGGTGTTAAACCGTTTAAGGTGTTATTTTCAGCTTGAAATAACACCATGCAAAGGACCTCCATTTTCCATGATGTGTTCTAAATAAACAAGCCCCCCCAAATGTCAAATGGCCTGGCTTGCGCAAGATAACACACTTCAGCTACATTGTGGGGATTGGACAAAGACCCTCTTCTCTGCTGTGGCAACACATCGTCCCCACATCTGGCCACTACAAAACATACCAGCATGTATGTGCATTTGCTTTGCTACAAATGACTAGAGTGTCTATATACAGTATGCACTTAGCTTTCTCTTCAAATTAAATCAAGCTTTATTTATACAGCACATTTCAGACATGAAATGCAACACAATGTGTTTCACAGAAAAGAGTGAGAGAGAGAAGTTTAGACTTACTCCTCACAGAAAACAGCTAATGTGACTAATATGCTGGTCCTTGGCAGAATCTCTCTCTCTCTCTCTCTCTCTCTCTCTCTCTCTCTCTCTCTCTCTCTCTCTCTCTCTCTCTCTCTCTCTCCTCTCTCTCTCTCTCTCTCTCTCTCTCTCTCTCTCTCTCTCTCTCTCTCTCTCTCTCTCTCTCTCTCTCTCTCTCTCTCTCTCTCTCTCTCTCTCTCTCTCTCTCTCTCTCTCTCTCTCTCTCTCTCTCTCTCTGTGTGTGTGTGTGTGTTTGCTTCACATGTGGTTGGGGTGTGGGCCTTGTAAAGGGCACATTCCACCCAGAACACACACACACACACACAGAGAGAGAGAGAGAGAGCGACACATAGAGACGCACACTAAGAGAGAGTCACACAAACACACATACCCCTGCAAAAACGTGAATAGCCCCCAATGCCCCACAGCCTAGAGCAGCCACATTTCATGGACAGGGGACTGAAATCCCTTGACATGGTAAGATATTCTCAGACAGGCTAGAATATTCTGCTTTTTGCCGTTTCCACAGAAACATTAGACAACTTTGCTGAAAATCATTTTCACTTGTGTGTATACAGTAAGTAAGGATGGAAAACAATGGCAATATTTGAAAGAGTCAGCAATTCGTGATATTTAAAGAAAACAATTATATATCCTGTTAAGAAATTACATGTATTTTCACAGAAACTACATACATTTGTACCTCTATTAGGAAAACCTGTATTTTATTCAAGCACATTGAAATTTTCTCCAAGAATTCAGCAAAACTATTGTTTTCTGAGCTGGGCCTATTTTTCGCTTTGAGTGGCATTAAGTTATTTTTCTTGGCAAACAAAAAGGTTATTTTCCAGGATTGTGCAAACAGTAAGGAAATATTAATCACAGAGGATTATTACTGTACCAGGACTATATAAATACATTTGATTTGATTTGAATGGAAATAGAAAGAATGCACATTTAATGGCCTATAAAAGTGTTCAATACAAAGTGTTGACAGCTCTGAGAAAGAACTTAAACAAGAACTCACTCATAAAAACAGCAGCTCTTTGCTGTATTTGTTGACAGTCTCTCTAGTCATCGTTTTAAACATCCCTAACTACAACATTTTCAGACAAGATAGAATGACCAAAGGGGCGGTGTTGCAATCTACTGCAGAGATAGCCTGCAGAGTTCTGCCCTACTATCCAGGTCTGTACCCAAGCAATTTGAACTTCTACTTTTAAAAATACACCTCTCTAAAAACAAGTCTCTCACCGTTGCCACCTGCTATAGACCACCCTCTGCCCCCAGCTGTGCTCTGGACACCATATGTGAACTGATTGCCCCCCATCTATCTTCAGAGCTTGTGCTGCTAGGCGACCTAAACTGGAACATGCTTAACACCCCAGCCATCCTACAATCTAAGCTTGATGCCCTCAATCTCACACAAATGATCAATGAACCTACCAGGTACCACCCCAAAGCCGTAAACACGGGCACCCTCATAGATATCATCCTAACCAACTTGCCCTCTAAATACACCTCTGCTGTTTTCAACCAAGATCTCAGCGATCACTGCCTCATTGCCTGCATCCGTAATGGGTCAGCGGTCAAACGACCTCCACTCATCACTGTCAAATGCTCCCTGAAACACTTCAGCGAGCAGGCCTTTCTAATCGACCTGGCCCGGGTATCACGGAAGGATATTGACCTCATCCCGTCAGTAGAGGATGCCTGGTCATTTTTTAAATGCCTTCCTCACCATCTTAAATAAGCATGCCCCATTCAAGAAATTTAGAACCAGGAACAGATATAGCCCTTGGTTCTCTCCAGACCTGCGTTCGGCATTAGCATCGAACAGCCCCCGTGATATGCAACTTTTCAGGGAAGTTAGAAACCAATATACACAGGCAGTTAGAAAAGCCAAGGCTAGCTTTTTCAAGCAGAAATTTGCTTCCTGCAACACAAACTCAAAAAAGTTCTGGGACACTGTAAAGTCCATGGAGAATAAGAACACCTCCTCCCAGCTGCCCACTGCACTGAGGATAGGAAACTCTGTCACCACCGATAAATCCACTATAGTTGAGAATTTCAATAAGCATTTTTTCCACGGCTGGCCATGCTTTCCACCTGGCTACCCCTACCCCGGTCAACAGCGCTGCACCCCCCACAGCAACTCGCCCAAGCCTTCCCCATTTCTCCTTCTCCCAAATCCAGTAATCTGGTGTTCTGAGCTGGAAAATCTGGACCCCTACAAATCTGGACCCTTTCTTTCTAAAAGAATCTGCCGAAATTGTTGCAACCCCTATTACTAGCCTGTTCAACCTCTTTCATGTCGTCTGAGATTCCAAAGATTGGAAAGCAGCTGCGGTCATCCCCCTCTTCAAAGGGGGGGACACTCTAGACCCAAACTGCTACAGACCTATATCTATCCTACCCTGCCTTTCTAAGGTCTTTGAAAGCCAAGTCAACAAACAGATTCTCCGCTATTCAATCTGGTTTCAGAGCTGGTCATGGGTGCACCTCAGCCACGCTCAAGGTCCTAAACGATATCTTAACCACCATCGATAAGAAACAATACTGTGCAGCCGTATTCATTGACATGGCCAAGGCTTTCGACTCTGTCAATCACCACATCCTCATCGGCAGACTCGATAGCCTTGGTTTCTCAAAGGATTGCCTCGCCTGGTTCACCAACTACTTCTCTGATAGAGTTCAGTGTGCCAAATCGGAGGGCCTGTTGTCCGGGCCTCTGGCAGTCTCTATGAGGGCACCACAGGGTTCAATTCTTGGGCCGACTCTCTTCTCTGTATACATCAATGATGTTGCTCTTGCTGCTGGTGAGTCTCTGATCCACCTCTACGCAGACGACACCATTCTGGCCGTTCTTTGGACACTGTGTTAACAACCCTCCAGACGAGCTTCAATGCCATACAACTCTCCTTCCGTGGCCTCCAACTGCTCTTAAATACAAGTAAAACTAAATGCATGCTATTCAAACCGATCGCTGCCTGCACCTGCCCGCCCGTCCAGCATCACTACTCTGGACGGTTCTGACTTAGAATATGTGGACAACTACAAATACCTAGGTGTCTGGTTAGACTGTAAACTCTCCTTCCAGACTCACATCAAACATCCAATCCAAAGTTAAATCTAGAATTGGCTTCCTATTCGCAACAAAGCATCCTTCACTCATGCTGCCAAACATACCCTCGTAAAACTGACCATCCTACCAATCCTTGACATCAGCGATGTCATTTACAAAATAGCCTCCAATACCCTACACAATAAATTTGATGCAGTCTATCACAGTGCCATCTGTTTTGTCACCAAAGCCCTTTATACTACCCACCACTGAAACCTGTACGCTCTCGTTGGCTGGCTTTCGCTTCATACTCATCGCGAAACCACTTGCTCCAGGTCTTCTACAAGACCCTGCTATGTAAAGTCCCCCCTTATCTCAGCTCACTGGTCACTATAGCAGCACCACCTGTAGCACGCGCTCCAGCAGGTATTTCTCACTGGTCACCCCCAAAACCAATTCCTCTTTTGGCCGCCTCTCATTCTAGTTCTCTACTGCCAATGACTGGAACAAACTACAAAAATCTCTGAAACTGGAAACACTTATCTCCCTCACTAGCTTTAAGCACCAGCTGTCAGAGCAGCTCACAGATTACTGCACCTTCACATAGCCCATCTATAATTTAGCCCAAACAACTACCGCTTCCCCTACTGTATTTATTTATTTATTTTGCTCCTTTGCACCCCATTATTTCTATTTCTACTTTGCACATTCTTCCACTGCAAATCTACCATTCCAGTGTTTTACTTGCTATATTGTATTTACTTCGCCACCATGGCCTTTTTTGCCTTTACCCCCCTTATCTCACCTCATTGCTCACAAATAAAATAAAAACAGTTTGCCTATCTGGCACACAGGGCAGCAGAATCCTGAATCGGTTGCACCTACAGTACCGTCTGAAACAAAAAAAGGCTTTATAATTTTTTTTTTTTACATAAATGTTTAGCGATCGACTAGGAATGCCTTAGAGATTGACTAGTCAATCCCAATCAACTGGTTGGTGCTCTACAAAGTTGAGTGAAGTTCAATCTCTTGATTCTCTCTGTGGGCTAATATTTATGTGCAGCAATCTCAGGGCTATTGTCGCACACATGCGCACAGCTTAGAGGGAACATTGGTCACAGCCAGAAGTACAGCTTGGTGTTCAGAAAGATCAGTGAAATTAACACTTGTGGGTTTGTTGACAACCTGTTGCTGTGGCTTTACAAACAGTAAATATATTGGTGCTTTTCTTCACGAGGGAAACCGTTATTACAGAGATGGGTGCAGAGGGAGCATATGCTCACATTTATAATGCTATCTCTGAGGTGGACTTGAAACACTGAAATGCTCTCACATCTCTGATGGCTCCCTAGACAAGAGCCGTGCTCTGAGACACTAGTACAAACTAACAGGCTACAAAAACAACCCTCGTTAGAGCTCTCACAGAGACTCCTGTATTTATGCAGCCTCATATACAGGCTCTTTTTAATTAGTACTTCTGAAGGGATTAAATATTTTTTAACACTCCCAGAGATCACGCCTTAACATTAAATTGTACGCGTTGCAGGCACTCCTAATTCTTGGTCCAAGTCATGAATATTTTCCTCCTGTGGAATCCAAGAGGGCTGTGTTTTCTCTGACTGGAGGCTGCTTTTTGAAGGGATA